>NW_027461457.1:0-23749 GCF_030463565.1 Pelecanus crispus | reverse complement strand
CTTCCATGGGAAAATGGGGTCCCCCGTCCCCACCCCCGAGGAAAATGGGGTCCCCGTCCCCCTTCCATGGGAAAATGGGGTCCCCATCCCCCTTCCAGAGGAAAATGGGGTCCCCCGTCCCCACCCCCGAGGGAAATGGGGTCCCCCGTCCCCCTTCCATGGGAAAATGGGGTCCCCCGTCCCCACCCCCGAGGAAAATGGGGTCCCCGTCCCCCTTCCAGAGGAAAATGGGGTCCCCGTCCCCCTTCCACGGGAAAATGGGGTCCCCTGTCCCCCTTCCAGAGGAAAATGGGGTCCCCGTCCCCACCCCCGAGGAAAATGGGGTCCCCATCCCCCTTCCACGGGAAAATGGGGTCCCCGTCCCCCTTCCACGGGAAAATGGGGTCCCCCGTCCCCCTTCCATGGGAAAATGGGGTCCCCCGTCCCCACCCCCGAGGGAAATGGGGGTCCCCTGTCCCCCTTCCATGGGAAAATGGGGTCCCCCGTCCCCACCCCCGAGGGAAATGGGGTCCCCTGTCCCCACCCCTGAGGGAAATGGGGTCCCCCGCCCCCCCATCATGGGGTACGGGGTCCCCATGTCCCCAAAGCAGGTGATAGTGGGGTCCCCCTGTCCCCCCCCAGGCACCTTGGGGGGTCCCCGTGTCCCCCTGTCCCTGTGCCCAACCCGGGCGTTGGAGGGGGGCTGTGGGTGCTGTGGGGTGCCATGGGGTGCTGTGGGGTGCCATGGGGTGCTGTGGGGTGCTGACCTGTGCGATGGAGGGGGGGCTGTGGGTGCTGTGGGGTGCTATGGGTGCTCTGGGGGTCTCTGCCCCCCTGTACCTGTGCATTGGAGGTGGGCTGTGGTGCTATGGGGTGCTATGGGGTGCTGTGGGGTGCTGTGGGGTGCCGTGGGGGTCTCTGGGGGTCCGTGCCCCCCGTACCTGTGCGTTGGAGGGGGGCTGTGGGTGCTATGGGGTGCTATGGGGTGCTGTGGGGGTCTCTGGGTGCTGTGGGGTGCTGACCTGTGCGTTGGAGGTGGGCTGTGGGTGCTATGGGGTGCCATGGGGTGCTATGGGGTGCTATGGGGGTCTCTGGGGGTCTGTGCCCCCCGTACCTGTGCGTTGGAGGTGGGCTGTGGGTGCTATGGGGTGCCGTGGGGTGCCATGGGGTGCTATGGGGTGCCATGGGGTGCCGTGCCCCCCGTACCTGTGCGTTGGAGGTGGGCTGTGGGTGCTATGGGGGTGCTGTGGGGGTCTCTGGGTGCTGTGGGGTGCTGACCTGTGCGTTGGAGGTGGGCTGTGGGTGCTATGGGGTGCCATGGGGTGCTATGGGGTGCTATGGGGGTCTCTGGGGGTCTGTGCCCCCCGTACCTGTGCGTTGGAGGTGGGCTGTGGGTGCTATGGGGTGCCGTGGGGTGCCATGGGGTGCTATGGGGTGCCATGGGGTGCCGTGCCCCCCGTACCTGTGCGTTGGAGGCGGGCTGTGGGTGCTATGGGGTGCTGTGGGGGTCTCTGGGGGTCCGTGCCCCCCGTACCTGTGCGTTGGAGGTGGGCTGTGGGTGCTATGGGGTGCTATGGGGTGCCGTGGGGTGCTATGGGGTGCCGTGGGGTGCCGTACCTGTGCGTTGGAGGTGGGCTGTGGGTGCTATGGGGTGCCGTGGGGTGCTATGGGGTGCCGTGGGGTGCCGTACCTGTGCGTTGGAGGTGGGCTGTGGGGTGCTATGGGGTGCCATGGGGTGCCGTGGGGTGCTATGGGGTGCCGTGGGGTGCCGTGGGGTGCCGTACCTATGCGTTGGAGGTGGGCTGTGGGTGCTATGGGGTGCCGTGGGGTGCTATGGGGTGCCGTGGGGTGCCGTGGGGTGCCGTACCTATGCGTTGGAGGTGGGCTGTGGGTGCTATGGGGTGCCGTGGGGTGCTATGGGGTGCTATGGGGTGCCGTGGGGTGCTATGGGGTGCCGTGGGGTGCCGTGGGGTGCCGTACCTGTGCGTTGGAGGTGGGCTGTGGGTGCTATGGGGTGCCGTGGGGTGCTATGGGGTGCCGTGGGGTGCCGTGGGGTGCCGTGGGGTGCCGTACCTGTGCGTTGGAGGTGGGCTGTGGGTGCTATGGGGTGCTATGGGGTGCCGTGGGGTGCTATGGGGTGCTATGGGGTGCTATGGGGTGCCATGGGGTGCCGTGGGGTGCTATGGGGTGCCGTGGGGTGCCATGGGGGTGCCATGGGGTGCCGTGGGGTGCCGTGGGGTGCCGTACCTGTGCGTTGGAGGTGGGCTCCAGCGAGCAGAGGCGGTTGCCGAAGCCCTCGGCCGCCAGGCAGAGCTTGAGCTGCTCGGGTCAGCAGGGTGGTCGTGCACTGCAGGACCACCTCGTCCTCCTGGGGGGCACCGGCACCCTCAGCACCCCCCCGGCCCCGCCCCCCGCGCCCCCCGTGCCCCACGGCCGGGACCCCGGGGGGCGCCAGGGGGACACAGCGGGACCCCCGAACCCGGGCGGGGGGGAGGGGCAGGACCCCTGGGTGCCCCCCCCCGAACCCTATGGGGGGGGCCAGGACCCCTGGGTGCCCCCCAAACCCTAAAGGAGGGGGCAGGACCCCTGGGTGCCCCCCCGAACCCTAAAGGAGGGGTCAGGACCCCTGGGTGCCCCCCAAACCCTAAAGGAGGGGGCAGGACCCCTGGGTGCCCCCCAAACCCTAAAGGAGGGGGCAGGACCCCTGGGTGCCCCCCCCGAACCCTAAAGGAGGGGTCAGGACCCCTGGGTGCCCCCCAAACCCTAAAGGAGGGGGCAGGACCCCTGGGTGCCCCCCAAACCCTAAAGGAGGGGTCAGGACCCCTGGGTGCCCCCCCCCCGAACCCTAAAGGAGGGGGCAGGACCCCTGGGTGCCCCCCCCCGAACCCTATGGGGGGGCCAGGACCCCTGGGTGCCCCCCAAACCCTAAAGGAGGGGTCAGGACCCCTGGGTGCCCCCCCGAACCCTATGGGGGGGCCAGGACCCCTGGGTGCCCCCCAAACCCTAAAGGAGGGGTCAGGACCCCTGGGTGCCCCCCCCCGAACCCTAAAGGAGGGGGCAGGACCCCTGGGTGCCCCCCCGAACCCTAAAGGAGGGGTCAGGACCCCTGGGTGCCCCCCCGAACCCTATGGGGGGGCCAGGACCCCTGGGTGCCCCCCAAACCCTAAAGGAGGGGGCAGGGACCCCTGGGTGCCCCCCCCCGAACCCTAAAGGAGGGGGCAGGACCCCTGGGTGCCCCCCCGAACCCTAAAGGAGGGGTCAGGACCCCTGGGTGCCCCCCCGAACCCTATGGGGGGGGCCAGGACCCCTGGGTGCCCCCCAAACCCTAAAGGAGGGGTCAGGACCCCTGGGTGCCCCCCCCGAACCCTATGGGGGGGGCCAGGACCCCTGGGTGCCCCCCCCCGAACCCTATGGGGGGGGCAGGACCCCTGGGTGCCCCCCCCCGAACCCTATGGGGGGGGCAGGACCCCTGGGTGCCCCCCCCGAACCCTATGGTGGGGGTCGGGACCCCCCGGGTGCCCCCCCCGAAGGGGTCTATAGGGGGGGTCAGGACCCCTGGGTGCCCCCCCACCCCCTATAGAGTTTTCGGGGGGGCCGGGCCCCCTGGGTGCCCCCGCCCCCCCCCCCAGCTGCTCCCGTCGCTCCGGACCCGGGGGGGGAGGGGGGGGGGGGGGGGCGGATTCCTCGCGCGGGCCGGGGATGCCGCGGGGGGGGGGGGGGGGAGGGGTCGCACCGGGACGCCCGGGTCCCCATTTTGGGGGTGGGGGGTGGGTCCGTGCCTCAGTTTCCCCTTGGGGAGGGGGCAAATCCCCCCCCCCCATCCCCAGCCCAAACCTGCTGAGCTCAGCATTTCCCACGGCCCCCCCCCCCCCCCCCCAAGGGCACCGCCTCGCCCTTGACCCCCCCCCCCAAATTCCCAAGGGGGGGGGGGCGGTTATTAACGGCCCCCCCGGGGGTCCCAGCCCGGTTTTGAGGACAAACTGGGAGGAACTGGGACACGGGAGGGAACTGGGCCGCCCCTCCCCCCCCCCGGGGGGCCCCCCCGGTGTCCTGCCCATCCCCCCCCCGGCTCTGGTTTCGCCCCCCCCCCCCCCCCCCCCCCCCCAGCAGCTGCTCCCCCCCTCCCCCCCCGGCTTTGCGCGTTGCTTTTTTGGGAGCCCACGCGCCCCCGGGGACAGGTGGGGGCCCCTCCCCCCCCCCGCGCCCCCCCCCCATGCCGGGGGGGTTGGGAGCTGCCCCCCCCCCGCTGCCTCCCAGTGCTCCCAGTGCTCCCAGTCCGGCCGGGACCCCCCCCAAACAGCCCCTCCCCGCTCTCCCTTACCCCCCCCCAGCACCTCCCAGTTCCCCCAGTTCCCTGAGCCCCCCCAGCCCCATCCTCCCAGTCCCAGCTCCCCAGTATCCCCCAGTATCCCCCAGTCCCAGCTCCCCAGTGCCCCCAATTCCCAGTCCCCCCAGTATCCTCCAGTTCCCCCAGCGCCTCCCAGTCCTCCCAGTACCCCTTCCAGTCCTCCCAGTCCCCCCAGTCCCAGCTCCCCAGTGCCCCCAGTATCCCCCAGTCCCAGCTCCCCCGTGCCCCCAGTATCCCCCAGTTCCCCCAGTATCCCCCAGTCCCAGCTCCCCAGTGCCCCCAGTGCCCCCAGTATCCCCCAGTCCCAGCTCCCCAGTGCCCCCAGTATCCCCCAGTCCCAGCTCCCCAGTGCCCCCAGTATCCCCCAGTATGCCCCAGTCCCAGCTCCCCAGTGCCCCCAGTATCCCCCAGTCCCCTCTCCCCTGTGCCCCCAGTATGCCCCAGTCCCAGCTCCCCAGTGCCCCCAGTATCCCCCAGTCCCCTCTCCCCCGTGCCCCCCAGTGCCCCCAGTATGCCCCAGTCCCAGCTCCCCAGTGCCCCCAGTATGCCCCAGTCCCCTCTCCCCAGTGCCCCCCGTGCCCCCAGTCCCCCCAGTGCCCCCAGTCCCCTCTCCCCCAGTGTCCCCCAGTGCCCCCAGTATCCCCCAGTCCCCTCTCCCCCGTGCCCCCAGTATCCCCCAGTCCCAGCTCCCCCGTGCCCCCAGTGTCCCCCAGTGCCCCCAGTATCCCCCAGTCCCCTCTCCCCCGTGCCCCCAGTGCCCCCAGTATCCCCCAGTCCCCTCTCCCCAGTGCCCCCAGTGCCCTCTCCCCAGTGCCCCCAGTCCCCTCTCCCCCGTGCCCCCAGTCCCCCCAGTATGCCCCAGTCCCCTCTCCCCCCGTGCCCCCAGTGCCCCCAGTATGCCCCAGTCCCCTCTCCCCCGTGCCCCCAGTCCCCCCCAGTGCCCCCAGTATCCCCCAGTCCCAGCTCCCCAGTCCCCCCAGTATCCCCCAGTATCCCCCAGTCCCAGCTCCCCAGTCCCCCCAGTGCCCCCAGTATCCCCCAGTCCCAGCTCCCCAGTGCCCCCAGTATCCCCCAGTCCCAGCTCCCCAGTGCCCCCAGTATCCCCCCAGTCCCCTCTCCCCCGTGCCCCCAGTGCCCCCAGTATCCCCCAGTATCCCCCCACTCACGGTCCGCAGGAACTGGACATCGTCCTCGCCGTCAGCCTCGGCCATGGCTGCGGGCAGCGCTCACGCGTGGGTGCTGGGGACCCCGCGCCGCTGCCCCGGGGGGTGGGCGCCGGTCCCGGGGGGTGGGTGCTGCCCCGGGTGGGTGCGGGTCCCGGGTGGGTGCCCCCGGTGGGTGCCCCCGGGGGGTGGGTGCGGGTCCCGGGGGGGTGCTGCCCCGGGTGGGTGCGGGTCCCGGGTGGGTGCCCCGGGGGGTGGGCGCCGGTCCCGGGGGGTGGGTGCTGCCCCGGGTGGGTGCGGGTCCCGGGTGGGTGCTGCCCCGGGTGGGTGCCCCCGGTGGGTGCCCCGGGGGGGTGGGTGCGGGTCCCGGGGGGTGGGTGCTGCCCCGGGGGGTGGGTGCGGGTCCCGGGTGGGTGCTGCCCCGGGTGGGTGCCCCCGGTGGGTCCCGGTCCCGGGTGGGTGGGTGCTGCCCCGGGTGGGTGCCCCCGGTGGGTCCCGGTCCCGGGTGGGTGGGTGCTGCCCCCGGGTGGGTGCCCCCGGTGGGTCCCGGTCCCGGGTGGGTGGGTGCTGCCCCGGGTGGGTGCCCCCGGTGGGTCCCGGTCCCGGGGGGTGGGTGCGGGTCCCGGGTGGGTGCCCCCGGTGGGTCCCGGTCCCGGGTGGGTGGGTGCTGCCCCGGGTGGGTGCCCCCGGTGGGGTCCCGGTCCCGGGTGGGTGGGTGCTGCCCCGGGTGGGTGCCCCCGGTGGGTCCCGGTCCCGGGGGGTGGGTGCTGCCCCGGGTGGGTGCCCCCGGTGGGTCCCGGTCCCGGGGGGTGGGTGCGGGTCCCGGGTGGGTGCCCCCGGTGGGGTCCCGGTCCCGGGTGGGTGGGTGCTGCCCCGGGTGGGTGCGGGTCCCGGGTGGGTGCCCCCGGTGGGTGCCGCCGCCGTGTCCCTGCGCCGCGGGGCTCCGCCGCCTCCCGGTGCCGCTGGCCCGGCCCCGCCGCCACGTAACGGGGGAGGGACCGGGGGGGAAACTGAGGCACCGACCCCCCCCCCCACCCCGCCCCCACCCCGCTTCCTCCGCCGAGGAGGGGGGGGGGGGGCGTGGGGTCCCCCCGGGGGGGCACAGCCCGCGCAGGTGCGCCTGGCCCTTTAAGAAAAAGCGGGGGGCACTGCCCGGGCCCCCCCATGGGGGTCCCCGGGGGGGGGGGGGGAGGGAGCCCAGCGCAGCCCCGCCCCCCGCCTGCCCCTAATTAACCCCTCGCGCTAATTGGGGGCGGCTGCGGGGGGCGGGGCCGGCCCCACGGGGCCCCGCGGGACCCCCAAGTGCTGAGGGGGGGGAGGGGCCCACGGCACGGGGACCCCCACGGCACGGGGACCCCAAATAGGGGCACCCCACGGTTTGGGGGTCCCCAAATAGGGGCACCCCACGGCACAGGAGACCCCAAGTAGGGGCACCCCCACGGTTTGGGGGTCCCCAAATAGGGGCACCCCACGGCTCAGGGGTCCCCAAATAGGGGCACCCCCACAGCACGGGGACCCCAAATAGGGGCACCCCACGGTTTGGGGGTCCCCAAATAGGGGCACCCCATGGCACAGGGGTCTCCAAATAGGGGCACCCCACAGCACAGGAGACCCCAAGTAGGGGCACCCCACGGTTTGGGGGTCCCCAAGTAGGGGCACCCCATGGCGCGGGGGTCCCCACGGCACGGGGGTCCCCAAATAGGGGCACCCCACGGTTTGGGGGACCCCAAGTAGGGGCACCCCCCGGCGCAGGGGTCCCCAAATAGGGGCACCCCATGGCACAGGGGTCCCCAAATAGGGGCACCCCACGGTTTGGGGGTCCCCAAATAGGGGCACCCCACGGCGCAGGGGTCCCCAAGTAGGGGCACCCCATGGCGCGGGGGTCCTCACGGCACGGGGGACCCCAAATAGGGGCACCCCACGGTTTGGGGGTCCCCAAGTAGGGGCACCCCACGGCGCGGGGGTCCCCAAATAGGGGCACCCCACAGTGTGGGGGTCCCCAAGTAGGGGCACCCCACGGCGCAGGGGTCCCCAAGTAGGGGCACCCCATGGCGTGGGGGTCCTCACGGCACGGGGGACCCCAAATAGGGGCACCCCACGGCGCAGGGGTCCCCAAATAGGGGCACCCCACAGCACAGGAGACCCCAAGTAGGGGCACCCCACGGTTTGGGGGTCCCCAAATAGGGGCACCCCACGGCGCAGGGGTCCCCAAATAGGGGCACCCCACAGCACAGGAGACCCCAAGTAGGGGCACCCCCACGGTTTGGGGGACCCCAAGTAGGGGCACCCCCCGGCGCAGGGGTCCCCAAATAGGGGCACCCCATGGCACAGGGGTCCCCAAATAGGGGCACCCCACGGTTTGGGGGTCCCCAAATAGGGGCACCCCACAGCACAGGAGACCCCAAGTAGGGGCACCCCATGGCGCGGGGGTCCTCACGGCACGGGGGGACCCCAAATAGGGGCACCCCACGGTTTGGGGGTCCCCAAGTAGGGGCACGCCACGGCGCAGGGGTCCCCCAAATAGGGGCACCCCACGGTTTGGGGGTCCCCAAATAGGGGCACCCCACAGCACAGGAGACCCCAAATAGGGGCACCCCACGGTTTGGGGGTCCCCAAGTAGGGGCACCCCCCGGCGCGGGGGCCCCGCGGAAGCGTTTCGCTGGGGAGACCCCGTTGAGTGCAACCACGGACCCGCGCCCCCCACGCACGGGGGGGTCCCCAGGGGGTCCCCGGGGGGGGGGGGTCCGTTTTGGGGGGCTCCCCAGCACAGCCGGGGGGGGCGGGGAGCCCGGCGCTGGGTCCCCCCCCCGTCGGCGGGCGCCGGGTGCCACGCGCCCCGGCCGCCCTGACATCACGGCCCGCAGTTCCTCTTCCACCCCCGCCCGCGGAGCCCGCTCCTCCCGGCCCAGCCCGGGGGTCCCGCCCGCGCCCCCCGCATGGAGCCCGCCGACGGCGAGAGGTGGGTGCGCACCCCCGCCCCCCACCCAACCCACCCCATCCCACCCCCATCCCACCCCATCCTCATCCTCATCCCACCCCATCCCACCCCATCCCACCCCATCCCATCCCATCCTCATCCTCATCCTCATCCTCATCCCATCCTCATCCCATCCTCATCCTCCCCGTCCCCCACCCGCACCGGGCTCTGCCCCCCCCATTTTGCCACCAGCCCCCCCCCCAAACTGGGACCAGTCCCTGCCCCAAACTGGGGCCAGGCTGTGCCCCTCCCCGTCACCTCCCCTGCGCCCCCTGCCCCTAAACTGGGACCAGTTCCCCCCCCAAACTGGGCCCGGCTCTGCCCCTAAACTGGGACCAGTTCCCCCCCCAAACTGGTACCCGGCTCTGCCCCTAAACTGGGACCAGTTCCCCCCCCCAAACTGGGCCCGGCTCTGCCCCTAAACTGGGACCAGTTCCCCCCCCAAACTGGGCCCGGCTCTGCCCCTAAACTGGCACCAGTTCCCCCCCCAAACTGGGCCAGGCTGTGCCCCTAAACTGGGACGAGTTCCCCCCCCAAACTGGGCCCGGCTCTGCCCCTAAACTGGGACCAGTTCCCCGCCCAAACTGGGCCCGGCTCTGCCCCTAAACTGGGACCAGTTCCCCCCCCAAACTGGGCCAGGCTGTGCTCCCAAACTGGGACCAGTTCCCCCCCCAAACTGGGCCAGGCTGTGCTCCCAAACTGGGACCAGTTCCCCCCCCAAACTGGGCCCGGCTTTGCCCCCAAACTGGCACCAGTTCCCCCCCCCAAACTGGGCCAGGCTGTGCCCCTAAACTGGGACCAGTTCCCCCCCCAAACTGGGCCCGGCTCTGCCCCTAAACTGGGACCAGTTCCCCCGCCCAAACTGGGCCCGGCTCTGCCCCTAAACTGGGACCCAGTTCCCCCCCCCAAACTGGGCCAGGCTGTGCTCCCAAACTGGGACCAGTTCCCCCCCCAAACTGGGCCCGGCTCTGCCCCCAAACTGGGACCAGTTCCCCCCCCAAACTGGGCCCGGCTCTGCCCCTAAACTGGGACCAGTTCCCCCCCCAAACTGGGCCCGGCTCTGCCCCTAAACTGGGACCAGTTCCCCCCCCCAAACTGGGCCAGGCTCTGCCCCTAAACTGGGACCAGTTCCCCCCCCAAACTGGGCCAGGCTGTGCTCCCAAACTGGGACCAGTTCCCCCCCCAAACTGGGCCCCGGCTCTGCCCCCAAACTGGGACCAGTTCCCCCCCCAAACTGGGCCCGGCTCTGCCCCTAAACTGGGACCAGTTCCCCCCCCAAACTGGGCCAGGCTGTGCTCCCAAACTGGGACCAGTTCCCCCCCCCAAACTGGGCCCCGGCTCTGCCCCTAAACTGGCACCAGTTCCCCCCCCAAACTGGGCCCGGCTCTGCCCCCAAACTGGGACCAGTTCCCCCCCCAAACTGGGCCCAGCTCTGCCCCTAAACTGGGACCAGTTCCCCCCCCAAACTGGGCCAGGCTGTGCCCCTAAACTGGGACCAGTTCCCCCCCCAAACTGGGCCAGGCTGTGCTCCCAAACTGGGACCAGTTCCCCCCCCAAACTGGGCCAGGCTGTGCCCCTAAACTGGGACCAGTTCCCCCCCCAAACTGGGCCCAGCTCTGCCCCTAAACTGGGACCAGTTCCCCGCCCAAACTGGGCCCGGCTCTGCCCCTAAACTGGGACCAGTTTCCCCCCCCAAACTGGGCCCAGCTCTGCCCCCAAACTGGGACCAGTTCCCCGCCCAAACTGGGCCCGGCTCTGCCCCCAAGCGGGCGCAGGCGGTGCCCCCCAGCCCCCCAACTGGTCCCAGTCCTGGTCCCCAACTGGGTCCCCGCGGGGCTCCCCCGGAAGAGCGTTGGGCAAGAGGGGCCGGGAGGGGAAGTGCCACGGCGGGGCGAGGGGGGGAGGACGGGGACACCCGTGGGGCAGGACCCACGGCCACGCTATGGGGCAGGACCCACGGCCACGCTATGGGGCCAGACCCACGGCAGCCCCCCCCGGGGCCGAGCGGGGGTCCCGGGCGCCGGGGTCCCGGCTGATGCGGGGCGGGGGGTGCGGCAGGAAGCCCCCCGGGGGGGCCCGGGCCCGGCGGCCATGCCGGCGGCGGCTGACGTGCCCCACGGCGCCGGAGATCGGCCGGGCCATGGCCAGCGCCGGGCTGGGGGAGCTGCCCCAGGCCTGCAGCCTCGACCAGCTGCTGGAGCGCTGCCTCGACGCCTTCGGTGAGCGGGAGGGCCGCCGGCCGCGGCCACCCTGCCCCACGGCCACCCTGCCCCATGGTCACCTCTGCCCCATGGCCACCCTGCCCCACGGCCACCCTGCCCCACAGCCACCCTGCCCCATGGCCACCCTGCCCCACGGCCACCCTGCCCCATGGTCACCTCTGCCCCATGGCCACCCTGCCCCACGGCCACCCTACCCCACGGCCACCCCTGCCCCATGGCCACCCTGCCCCATGGTCACCTCTGCCCCATGGCCACCTCTGCCCCATGGCCACCCTGCCCCATGGTCACCCTGCCCCATGGCCACCCTGCCCCATGGTCACCCTGCCCCATGGCCACCGTGCCCCATGGTCACCTCTGCCCCACGGCCACCCCTGCCCCATGGCCACCCTGCCCCATGGCCACCCCTGCCCCATGGCCACCCCTGCCCCATGGTCACCCTGCCCCATGGCCACCCCTGCCCCATGGTCACCCTGCCCCACGGCCACCCCTGCCCCATGGCCACCCCTGCCCCATGGTCACCCTGCCCCATGGTCACCCTGCCCCACGGCCACCCCTGCCCCATGGCCACCCTGCCCCATGGTCACCTCTGCCCCACGGCCACCTCTGCCCCATGGCCACCCTGCCCCATGGCCACCCTGCCCCACGGCCACCCCTGCCCCATGGCCACCCTGCCCCACGGCTACCTCTGCCCCATGGCCACCTCTGCCCCACGGCCACCCTGCCCCACGGCCACCCCTGCCCCATGGCCACCTCCATCCCACGGCCACCTCCGCCCCATGGCCAAAGGCCCAGGGTCCCACCTCCCCTGGGTCCCATGTCCCCCAGGTGCCACCTCCCCCGGTGCCACCTCCCCAGGGTCCCACATCCCCTGGGTGCCACATCCCCTGGGTGCCACCTCCCTGGGGTCCCACATCCCCCAGGTGCCACCTCCCTGGCCACTGCATCCCCTGGGTACCACATCTGTGGGTGCCACCTCCCCTGCGTCCCCCATCCCCTGGGTGCCACATCCCCTGGACGCTGTATCCCCTGGTTGCCACATCCCCTGGGTGCCACCTCCCATGGGTCCCACATCCCCTGGGTGCCACAACCCCTGGCCACTGCATCCCCTGGGTGCCACCTCCCTGGGGTCCCACCTCCCCCAGGTGCCACATCCCCTGGCCACTGCATCCCCTGGGTACCCCCTCCCATGGGTCCCACATCCCCTGGGTGCCACAACCCCTGGGTGCCACATCCCCTGGGTGCCACCTCCCCGGGGTCCCACATCCCCTGGGTGCCACCTCCCCGGCCACTGCATCCCCTGGGTGCCACATCTGTGGGTGCCACCTCCCCTGCATCCCCCATCCCCTGGGTGCCACCTCCCTGGGGTCCCAGATCCCCTGGGTGCCACCTCCCCTGGACGCTGTATCCCCTGGGTGCCACCTCCCCGGGGTCCCACATCCCCTGGGTGCCACCTCCCCTGCATCCCCCATCCCCTGGGTGCCACCTCCCCTGGACGCTATATCCCCTGGGTGCCACATCCCCTGGGTGCCACCTCCCCGGGGTCCCACATCTCCCAGGTGCCACATCCCCTGGTTGCCACATCCCCTGGGTGCCACCTCCCATGGGTCCCACATCCCCTGGGTGCCACCTCCCCTGGCCACTGCATCCCCTGCGTCCCCCATCCCCTGGGTGCCACCTCCCCGGGGTCCCACATCCCCTGGGTGCCACCTCCCCTGGGTGCCACCTCCCCTGGGTGCCACCTCCCCTGGCCACTGCATCCCCTGGGTGCCACCTCCCCCGGGTGCCACCTCCCCCAGGTGCCACATCCCCTGGCCACTGCATCCCCTGGGTACCCCCTCCCATGGGTCCCACATCCCCTGGGTGCCACAACCCCTGGTTGCCACATCCCCTGGGTGCCACCTCCCATGGGTCCCACATCCCCTGGGTGCCACCTCCCCTGGCCACTGCATCCCCTGCGTCCCCCATCCCCTGGGTGCCACCTCCCCGGGGTCCCACATCCCCTGGGTGCCACCTCCCCTGGGTGCCACCTCCCCTGGCCACTGCATCCCCTGGGTGCCACCTCCCCCGGGTGCCACCTCCCCCAGGTGCCACATCCCCTGGCCACTGCATCCCCTGGGTACCCCCTCCCATGGGTCCCACATCCCCTGGGTGCCACAACCCCTGGGTGCCACATCCCCTGGGTGCCACCTCCCTGGGGTCCCACATCCCCCAGGTGCCACCTCCCCGGCCACTGCATCCCCTGGGTACCACATCTGTGGGTGCCACCTCCCCTGCATCCCCCATCCCCTGGGTGCCACCTCCCCGGGGTCCCACATCCCCTGGGTGCCACCTCCCCTGGGTGCCCCCTCCCCTGGCCACTGCATCCCCTGGGTGCCCCCTCCCCTGGGTGCCCCCTCCCCCGGTCCCCCGTGCCCCGTGTCCCCCCGCCCCTCGCCCCGTGGCAGCCGTGGGTGAGGGTGGCTTCGCCCGCAGACCTGGACGGGCGGCTGCGGCGGGGGGAGTACACGGTGGACATGACCTTGACCGTGCACGGCTGGGTCGTGCCCTCGGCAGAGCTGGCCCGGCGCCTCCTCGCCCTATATCCTGCCCGGCGGGGACACGGGGACACCGGGACGTGGGGACACCGGGACGTGGGGACATGGGGACACCGGGACGTGGGGACATGGGGACACCGGGATGTGGGGACACGGGGACGTGGGGATGTGGGGATGTGGGGACACCGGGACGTGGGGACATGGGGACACCGGGATGTGGGGACACGGGGACACCGGGATGTGGGGACACGGGGACGTGGGGACACCGGGACGTGGGGACACCGGGACGTGGGGACATGGGGACACCGGGATGTGGGGACACGGGGACGTGGGGACATGGGGACACCAGGACGTGGGGACACCGGGATGTGGGGATGTGGGGACACCGGGATGTGGGGACACGGGGACGTGGGGACACGGGGACGTGGGGATGTGGGGATGTGGGGACACCGGGATGTGGGGACATGGGGACACCGGGACGTGGGGATGTGGGGACACCGGGATGTGGGGACACGGGGACACAGGGACGTGGGGATGTGGGGACACTGGGATGTGGGGACACCGGGATGTGGGGATGTGGGGACACCGGGATGTGGGGACACGGGGACGTGGGGATGTGGGGATGTGGGGACACCGGGATGTGGGGATGTGGGGACACCGGGATGTGGGGACACGGGGACGTGGGGATGTGGGGATGTGGGGACACCGGGATGTGGGGATGTGGGGACACGGGGACGTGGGGATGTGGGGACACCGGGATGTGGGGATGTGGGGACACCGGGATGTGGGGACATGGGGACACCGGGACGTGGGGATGTGGGGACACCGGGATGTGGGGACACGGGGACACAGGGACGTGGGGATGTGGGGACACTGGGATGTGGGGACACCGGGATGTGGGGATGTGGGGACACCGGGATGTGGGGACACGGGGACGTGGGGATGTGGGGATGTGGGGACACCGGGATGTGGGGATGTGGGGACACGGGGACGTGGGGATGTGGGGACACCGGGATGTGGGGATGTGGGGACACCGGGATGTGGCGACACGGGGACGTGGGGATGTGGGGATGTGGGGACACCGGGACGTGGGGACACGGGGACACCGGGATGTGGGGATGTGGGGACACCAGGATGTGGGGATGTGGGGACATGGGGACACGGGGACACCGGGATGTGGGGACGTGGGGATGCAGGGAAGCAGGGACACAGGGACATCAGGGACATGGGGACACGGAGACACCGGGATGTGGGGACGTGGGGACACGGGGACTTGGGGACACGGGGATGTGGGGACACAGGGACGTGGGGATGTGGGGACACCGGGATGTGGGGACACCAGGATGTGGGGACGTGGGGACACAGGGACATGGGGGCACAGGGACACCAGGACGTGGGGACACTGGGACGTGGGGACATGGGGACACAGGGATGCAGGGACACAGGGGACACGGGGATGCAGGGATGCAGGGACACTGGGGACACGGGGACACGGGGACATGGGGACATGGGGATGCAGGGATGCAGGGACATGGGGACATCAGGGACATGGAGACATGGGGACACAGGGATGCAGGGACACAGGGACGTGGGGACATGGGGATGCAGGGACACTGGGGACATGGGGACATGGGGATGCAGGGATACTGGGGACACGGGGACATGGGGACACAGGGATGCAGGGACACAGGGATGCAGGGGACATGGGGACATGGGGACACAAGGATGCAGGGACACAGGGGCATGGGCACACGGGGACATGGGGGACACGGGGACATGGGCACATGGGGATGCAGGGACACAGGGATGTGGGGACATGGGGATGCAGGGATGCAGAGACATGGGGACATGGGGGACACAGGGACACGGGGACGTGGGGGACACGGGGATGCGGGGACACAGGGACATGGGGACACTGCGGACATAGGGACACGGGAACATGTGGACGCAGGGATGCGGGGACGTAGGGGACACGGGGATGCGGGGACATGGGGACGCGGAGACACGGGGACGTGGGGGATGCGGGGACACAGGGACATGGGGATGTGGGGACGCATGGACACTGGGACATAGGGACGCGGGGACATGGGGACGCAGGGACGCGGGGTCTGTGCCACGCCAGGGTCCTTGACCCGGAGCCACGTACCAGGAGGCCACGCGGGACGGGCGGGAGGAGCGGGCGCTCCGGCTCTGCCTCTTCGTCCGGTGAGCCGCGGCCGCGGCCCCACCCGCGGCCCCACCCTGTCCCCAGCCCTGTCCCCAGCCGTGTCCCCAGCCCGTGTCCCCATCCTCCATCCCGTGTCCTCATCCCGTGTCCCCATCCCATGTCCTCATGCCATGTCCCCATCCTCCATCCCGTGTCCCCATCCCATGTCCTCATGCCATGTCCCCATCCTCCATCCGTGTCCCCATCCCATGTCCTCATCCCATGTCCCCATCCCGTGTCCCCATCCCATGTCCTCATGCCATGTCCCCATCCTCCATCCCATGTCCCCATCCCATGTCCCCATCCCGTGTCCCCATCCCATGTCCCCATCCTCCATGTCGATGTCCCCATCCCGTGTCCCCATCCTGTATCCCCACCCTGTGTCCCCATCCCGTGTCCCCATCCCGTGTCCCCATCCCATGTCCTCATGCCATGTCCCCATCCTCCATCCCGTGTCCCCATCCCATGTCCTCATGCCATGTCCCCATCCTCCATCCCGTGTCCCCATCCCATGTCCTCATGCCATGTCCCCATCCTCCATCCCGTGTCCCCATCCCATGTCCTCATCCCATGTCCCCATCCCGTGTCCCCATCCCATGTCCTCATGCCATGTCCCCATCCTCCATCCCGTGTCCCCATCCCATGTCCCCATCCCGTGTCCCCATCCCATGTCCTCATCCCGTGTCCCCATCCCGTGTCCCCATCCCATGTCCTCATGCCATGTCCCCATCCTCCATCCCGTGTCCCCATCCCATGTCCTCATCCCATGTCCCCATCCCGTGTCCCATCCCATGTCCTCATGCCATGTCCCCATCCTCCATCCCGTGTCCCCATCCCATGTCCCCATCCCGTGTCCCCATCCCATGTCCTCATCCCGTGTCCCCATCCCGTGTCCCCATCCCATGTCCTCATCCCATGTCCCCATCCTCCATCCCGTGTCCCCATCCCATGTCCTCATGCCATGTCCCCATCCTCCATCCCATGTCCCCATCCCATGTCCCCATCCCGTGTCCCCATCCCATGTCCCCATCCTCCATGTCATGTCCCCAGTCCCGTGTCCCCATCCCGTGTCCCCATCCCGTGTCCCCATCCCATGTCCCCATCCTCCATCCCATGTCCCCATCCCATGTCCTCATGCCATGTCCCCATCCTCCATCCCATGTCCCCATCCCGTGTCCCCACCCCGTGTCCCCATCCTCCACCCCCTCTCCCGTGTCCCCCCGTGTCCCCCCGTGTCCCCCCTCCCCGCAGGCACTGGGCCACCCACTACCCCGAGGATTTTCGGCTGGAGCCGGCGCTGGCCGAGGCGCTGGGGGAGCTGCGGCGGGCGGCGCTGCACGGGGGGCGCGGGGGGCGCGGGGGCCACGACGGCCGCTGGCACCGCGAGGGACACGGGGACCTGGAGGGACACGGGGAGCACGCCCGGCTGCTGGACCCCGGCCACGTGTAAGGGGCACGCACGCGTGAGCGGGGCTGGGCACACGCGGGGCTGGGGCTGTGCACACGCGTGTGCACATGGGGCTGGGCATGTGTGTGCGTGGGGCTGCGCACACGTGTGCATGGGGCTGTGCACACGCGTGTCTGGGGCTGTGCGTGCACGTGTGCGCATGGGGCTGTGTGTGTGTGCATGGGGCTGGGCACACGCGGGGCTGGGGCTGTGCACACGCGTGTCTGGGGGCTGTGCGTGCACGTGTGCGCATGGGGCTGGGCATGTGTGTGCGTGGGGCTGCGCACACATGTGCATGGGGCTGTGCACACGCGTGTCTGGGGCTGTGCGTGCGCGTGTGCGCATGGGGCTGGGCATGTGTGTGCATGGGGCTGCGCACACGTGTGCATGGGGCTGTGCACACGCATGTCTGGGGCTGTGCGTGCACGTGTGCACATGGGGCTGGGCATGTGTGTGCATGGGGCTGCGCACACGCGTGTCTGGGGCTGTGCGTGCACGTGCGTGCATGGGGCTGCGTGTGTGTGTGCATGGGGCCCTGCACACATGTGGCTGGGGCTGTGCACACGCGTGTCTGGGGCTGTGTGTGCATGTGTGTGCATGGGGCTGTGTGCATGCATGGCTGGGGCCATGCACACGCGTGGCTGGGGCTGTGCGTGCACGTGTGCGCATGGGGCTGCGCGTGTGTGTGCATGGGGCTGCGCACACGCGTGGCTGGGGCTGTGCGTGCACATGTGTGCATGGGGCTGCGTGTGTGTGTGTGCATGGGGCTGCGCACATGTGTGGCTGGGGCTGTGCATGTATGTGTGTGCATGGGGCTGTGCATGTGTGTGCATGGGGCTGTGCATGTGTGTGCATGGGGCTGTGCATGTATGTGTGTGCATGGGGCTGTGCATGTGTGTGCATGGGGCTGTGCACACACATGGCTGGGGCTGTGCATGTATGTGTGTGCACGGGGCTGTGCACACGTGTGGCTGGGGCTGTGCATGTATGTGTGTGCATGGGGCTGTGCATGTGTGTGCATGGGGCTGCGCACACGCGTGGCTGGGGCTGTGCATGTATGTGTGTGCATGGGGCTGCGCACACGTGTGGCTGGGGCTGTGCATGTATGTGTGTGCATGGGGCTGCGCACACGCGTGGCTGGGGCTGTGCGTGCACGTGTGTGCATGGGGCTGTGCGTGTGTGTGCATGGGGCTGTGCGTGTGTGTGCATGGGGCTGCGCACACGCATGGCTGGGGCTGTGTGTGCACGTGTGCGCATGGGGCTGTGTGTGTGTGCATGGGGCTGTGCGTGTGTGTGCATGGGGCTGCGCACACGTGTGGCTGGGGCTGTGCGTGCATGTGTGTGCATGGGGCTGTGCGTGTGTGTGCATGGGGCTGCGCACACGTGTGGCTGGGGCTGTGCGTGCATGTGTGTGCATGGGGCTGTGCGTGTGTGTGCATGGGGCTGCGCACACGTGTGGCTGGGGCTGTGCGTGCATGTGTGTGCATGGGGCTGTGCGTGTGTGTGCATGGGGCTGCGCACACGTGTGCATGGGGCTGTGCACACGCGTGTCTGGGGCTGTGCGTGCGCGTGTGCGCATGGGGCTGGGCATGTGTGTGCGTGGGGCTGCGCACACGTGTGCATGGGGCTGTGCACACGCATGTCTGGGGCTGTGCGTGCACGTGTGCACATGGGGCTGGGCATGTGTGTGCATGGGGCTGCGCACACGTGTGCATGGGGCTGTGCACACGCATGTCTGGGGCTGTGCGTGCACGTGTGCACATGGGGCTGGGCATGTGTGTGCATGGGGCTGCGCACACGCGTGTCTGGGGCTGTGCGTGCACGTGCGTGCATGGGGCTGCGTGTGTGTGTGCATGGGGCCCTGCACACATGTGGCTGGGGATGTGCACACGCGTGTCTGGGGCTGTGTGTGCATGTGTGTGCATGGGGCTGTGTGCATGCATGGCTGGGGCCATGCACACGCGTGGCTGGGGCTGTGCGTGCACGTGTGCGCATGGGGCTGCGCGGGTGTGGGCATGGGGGCTGCGCACATGTGTGGCTGGGGCTGTGCGTGCACATGTGTGCATGGGGCTGCGTGTGTGTGTGTGCATGGGGCTGCGCACATGTGTGGCTGGGGCTGTGCATGTATGTGTGTGCATGGGGCTGTGCATGTGTGTGCATGGGGCTGTGCACACACATGGCTGGGGCTGTGCATGTATGTGTGTGCATGGGGCTGTGCACACGTGTGGCTGGGGCTGTGCATGTATGTGTGTGCATGGGGCTGTGCATGTGTGTGCATGGGGCTGCGCACACGCGTGGCTGGGGCTGTGCGTGCACGTGTGTGCATGGGGCTGTGCGTGTGTGTGCATGGGGCTGCGCACATGTGTGGCTGGCGCACGGGGCTGTGCACGTGTGCGCGCGGGGCTGCGCACATGCATGTCTGGGGCTGCGCACACGCATGTCTGGGGCTGCGCACACGCATGCCTGGGGTTGCGCACGCACGTGTCTGGGGCCGCGCACCACGCGTGTGCGGGCAGTTTCTGGGGTGACGCGTGGGGCCGTGCATCCATCCCGCTGTGCAAACACGCTGCTGGGGGGGGGGGGGGGGCCGCGCACACGCGTGTGCAAGGCGCCCGCAGCAGCCGTGTGCGCAGGCCGTGCCCGCGGCCGTGCCGGCTGAGCCCCCCCCGGGCGCGGGGCGCCCCCGGGCCCCCCAAGCGCAAGGTCTCGCTGCTCTTCGACCACCTGGAAGCGGGGGAGCTGGCCCGGCACCTCAGCGCCCTGGAGCACCGCGCCTTCTGCCGCCTCTCGGTGCGCCCAGGGGTGCCGTGCATGGCTGGGGGGGCTTGGTGGGGGCCCTGGGGTGCGCCCATGGGTGCTGCGGGGGTCCTGGGGTGCACCCACGGGGGCTGCGGGGTGCCGTGCATGGCTGGGGGGGCTGCAGGGTGCTTGGTGGGGGCCCTGGGGTGCGCCCATGGGTGCTGCGGGGTGCAGTGCATGGCTAGGGGTGCTTGGTGGGGGTCCTGGGGTGCGCCCATGGGTGCTGCGGGGTGCCATGCATGGCTAGGGGGGCTGCAGGGTGCTTGGTGGGGGCCCTGGGGTGCGCCCATGGGTGCTGCGGGGGTCCTGGGGTGCACCCACAGGGGCTGCGGGGGTGCAGTGCATGGCTAGGGGGGCTGCAGGGTGCTTGGTGGGGGCCCTGGGGTGCGCCCATGGGTGCTGCGGGGTGCAGTGCATGGCTAGGGGTGCTTGGTGGGGGTCCTGGGGTGCGCCCATGGGTGCTGCAGGGTGCCGTGCATGGCTGGGGGTGCTGCGGGGTGCTTGGTGGGGGTCCTGGGGTGCACCCATGGGTGCTGCGGGGTGCCGTGCATGGCTGCGGGGCTGCAGGGTGCTTGGTGGGGGCCCTGGGGTGCACCCATGGGTGCTGCGGGGGTGCCATGCATGGCTGGGGGGGCTTGGTGGGGGCCCTGGGGTGCGCCCATGGGTGCTGCGGGGGTCCTGGGGTGCACCCACGGGGGCTGCGGGGTGCAGTGCATGGCTGGGGGTGCTTGGTGGGGGCCCTGGGGTGCGCCCATGGGTGCTGCGGGGTGCAGTGCACGGCTGAGGGGTGCTTGGTGGGGGCTTTGGGGTGCACCCATGGGTGCTGCGGGGTGCAGTGCATGGCTGGGGGGGCTTGGTGGGGGCCCTGGGGTGCACCCACGGGGGCTGCGGGGTGCCGTGCATGGCTGGGGGGGCTGCAGGGTGCTTGGTGGGGGCCCTGGGGTGCGCCCATGGGTGCTGCGGGGTGCCGTGCATGGCTGGGGGGGCTTGGTGGGGGCCCTGGGGTGCGCCCATGGGTGCTGCAGGGGTCCTGGGGTGCACCCACGGGGGCTGCGGGGTGCAGTGCATGGCTGGGGGGGCTTGGTGGGGGTCCTGGGGTGCACCCATGGGTGCTGCAGGGGTCCTGGGGTGCGCCCATGGGTGCTGCGGGGTGCAGTGCATGGCTGGGGGGGCTTGGTGGGGGTCCTGGGGTGCACCCATGGGTGCTGCAGGGGTCCTGGGGTGCGCCCATGGGTGCTGCGGGGTGCCGTGCATGGCTGGGGGGCTTGGTGGGGGCCCTGGGGTGCGCCCATGGGTGCTGCGGGGTGCTTTGCATGGCTAGGGGTGCTTGGTGGGGGTCCTGGGGTGCACCCATGGGTGCTGCAGGGGTCCTGGGGTGCACCCACGGGGGCTGCGGGGTGCAGTGCATGGCTGGGGGGGCTTGGTGGGGGCCCTGGGGTGCACCCATGGGTGCTGCGGGGTGCAGTGCACGGCCATGGGGTGCTGTGGGGTGCTTGGTGGGGGCCCTGGGGTGCACCCACGGGTGCTGTGCATGGCTGGGGGGGCTGTGGGGTGCAGTGCATGGCTGCGGGGTGCTTGGTGGGGGCCCTGGGGTGCGCCTGTGGGTGCTGCGGGGGTCCTGGGGTGCGCCCGTGGGTGTTGTGGGGTGCAGTGCATGGCTGGGGGTGCTGCAGGGGCCCTTGGGGTGCACCCATGGGTGCTGCGGGGTGCCGTGCATGGCTGGGGGTGCTGCAGGGGCCCTTGGGGTGCACCCATGGGTGCTGCGGGGTGCAGTGCATGGCTGGGGGTGCTGCAGGGGCCCTTGGGGTGCACCCATGGGTGCTGCGGGGTGCCGTGCATGGCTGGGGGTGCTTGGTGGGGGCCCTGGGGTGCGCCCATGGGTGCTGCGGGGTGCAGTGCATGGCTGGGGGGGCTGTGGGGTGCAGTGCATGGCCATGGGGTGCCGTGCATGGCTGGGGGTGCTGCGGGGGGCCCTGGGGTGCACCCACGGGTGCTGCGGGGTGCAGTGCATGGCTGGGGGGGGCTGTGGGGTGCAGTGCATGGCCATGGGGTGCCGTGCATGGCTGGGGGTGCTGCAGGGGCCCTTGGGGTGCACCCATGGGTGCTGCGGGGTGCAGTGCATGGCTGGGGGGGCTGTGGGGTGCAGTGCATGGCCATGGGGTGCCGTGCATGGCTGGGGGTGCTGCAGGGGCCCTTGGGGTGCACCCACGGGCGCTGCGGGGTGCGGCGCATGGCTGGGGGTGCCGTGGGGTGCCGCGCGCGGCCGTGGGTGCCGGCGGGGGGTGCGCGGGCCCTGACGCGCGGTGCAGTGCCAGGACTGCCGGCGGTACGTGCAGCGGGGGGGGGCGCAGGGCACCCCCGCCCTGGAGCGCGCCGTGGCCCTGTGCAACGGGGTGTGCCGGTGGGTGCAGCTGATGGTGCTGGGCCGCCCCACGGCCCCCCAGCGCGCCGAGGTGGTGGCCAAGCTCACCCGCATCACCCAGGTGGGGCGGGGGGCCCGGGGGGGTGCAAGGGGGCATGGGGGGGTGCAAGGGGGCATGGGGGGTGCAAAGGGGGGTGCAAGGGGGCATGGGGGGGTGCAAGGGGGCATGGGGGGTGCTAAGGGGGGGGCAAGGGGGCATGGGGGGGTGCAAGGGGGCATGGGGGGTGCAAGGGGGGTGCAAGGGGGCATGGGGGGGTGCAAGGGGGCATGGGGGGTGCAAAGGGGGGTGCAAGGGGGCATGGGGGGGTGCAAAGGGGGGGGCAATAGGGGGGTGCAAAGGGGTATGGGGGGGTGCAAAAGGGGGGTGCAAGGGGGCATGGGGGTGCAAAGGGGGGGTGCAAGGGGGCATAGGGGGTGCAAAGGGGTATGGGGGGGTGCAAAGGGGGGTGCAAGGGGGCATGGGGGTGCAAAGGGGGGGTGCAAGGGGGCATAGGGGGGTGCAAGGGGGCATGGGGGGTGCAAAGGGGGCATGGGGGGTGCAAAGGGGGGTGCAAGGGGCATGGGGGGGTGCAAAGGGGGGTGCAAGGGGCATGGGGGGGTGCAAGGGGGCATGGGGGTGCAAAGGGGGGTGCAAGAGGGCACAGGGGGGTGCAAGGGGGCATGGGGGGTGCAAAGGGGCATGGGGGGTGCAAGGGGGCATGGGGGGTGCAAAGGGGGGTGCAAGGGGGCATAGGGGGGTGCAAGGGGGCATGGGGGGGCATGGGGGTGCAAGGGGGCATAGGGGGGTGCAAAGGGGGGTGCAAGGGGGCATAGGGGGGTGCAAAGGGGTATGGGGGTGCAAGGGGGGGGTGCAAGAGGGCACAGGGGGGTGCAAGGGGGCACGGGGGGTGCAAGGGGGCATAGGGGGGTGCAAGGGGGCACAGGGGGGTGCAAAGGGGGGGTGCAAGGGGGCACAGGGGGGTGCAAGGGGGCACGGGGGGGTGCAAAGGGGCATGGGGGGGTGCAAAGGGGGGGTGCAAGAGGGCACAGGGGGGTGCAAGGGGGCATGGGGGGTGCAAAGGGGTATGGAGGGGGGCAAAAATGGGTGCAAAGGGTCATAGGGGGGCTGCAAGGGGGGGTGCCAAGGGGTATGGGGGGGTGCAAAGGGGGGGGGGGTGCAAGAAGGCACAGGGTGCAAGGGGCATGGGGGTGCAGGGGGCTCACGGGGGGTGCAGGGGGTTTGGGGGTGCAGGAGGCTCACGGGGGGTGCAGGGGGATTGGGGGTGCAGGGGGCTCACGGGGGGTGCAGGGGGTTTGGGGGTGCAGGGGGGGTTTGGGAGTGCAGGGGGCTCACGGGGGTGCAGGGGGGGTTTGGGGGTGCAGGGGGCTCACGGGGGGTGCAGGGGGTTTGGGGGTGCAGGGGGGGTTTGGGAGTGCAGGGGGCTCACGGGGGTGCAGGGGGGGTTTGGGGGTGCAGGGGGCTCACGGGGGGTGCAGGGGGTTTGGGGGTGCAGGGGGGGTTTGGGGGTGCAGGGGGCTCACGGGGGGTGCAGGGGGATTGGGGGTGCAGGGGGCTCACGGGGGGTGCAGGGGGTTTGGGGGTGCAGGGGGGGTTTGGGAGTGCAGGGGGCTCACGGGGGTGCAGGGGGGGTTTGGGGGTGCAGGGGGCTCAC
>NW_027461456.1:0-23911 GCF_030463565.1 Pelecanus crispus | reverse complement strand
CGCAAACGTCCCCGTCCAGCCGTTTCTCCCACAGCAAAGGTGACGGCAGCACGGAAAGCTGCTGCCGCTGCTCCCTCGCCTTCCCTCACCACCGCGTTCACGGCCAAAAGCACACTGGGGCTGCGTGCTCGCCCAGCTCCTAAAACTGCCCCCACTCTCCGACTCGCTGTCACGATCGGCAGAGCCCTGCTCCCGCACCGCAAGCGTCCAGCCCAGTTCCGCCACAGCGAGGGCGAAAGCACTCGGAGCTCTTGCTGCTCTTCAGCTTTGCTCGCCGCTTCATTCACAGCCAAACGCCACTGCGGCTGCGTGCTCAGCCCGGCTCCTAAAACTGCCCAAACTCTCTCTCACTGTCACGATCGGCAGAGCCCTGCCTCCCGCGCCGCAAACCTCCAGCCAGTTCTCCCACAGCGAAAGCGCTCAAAGCCCTGGCTGGCTCCTCGCCTTCCGTTGCGTGTTGTCGCACAGCCGAAGAGACAGCGGCGCTCCGCGCCTGCTTCTTTCCTGACGGTGCCCGCACTCGGACGCTGCGGTGGCAGCAGGGAGGAGCTCTCGCTCTGCCTCACCCCTTCCTGCGCCAGCGCTCTCACAGTGACACACGCGCAACGGTGAACTGCTCTCGCTTTTCCTTCGCGCACTCCCAATGCTCATTCTCAAGCTCCCTCTCAGCCTCGGCACACATCAGCTCCCGCGGTGCAAACGTCAGGCGATTTCTCCCACGTCGCAGGCCTTCGGGCACCTCAGGCTTAGTGCCGCTGCTGCTCCTCACCTTCTCTCGTTTGTCGTTTCACAGCCAAACACACAGTGGCCCTCCGTGCCTCCTTGGTTCCTGCCAGCGCCCGCACTCTGTCTCCCCTGCGGTGGCAGCACGGAAAGCTCTCGCTCTTCCTCCTCCTTTGCCAGCGCTTTCATCGCAGCGAAACGCAACGCTCAGCTGCACTTGCCTTGCCTCCCGACGCTATGACTACGTTTTCCCGAGCTCGCTCTCCCTTTCGGCACAGACCAGCTTCCCGAAGCGCAAACGTCCCCGTCCAGCCGTTTCTCCCACAGCAAAGGTGACGGCAGCACGGAAAGCTGCTGCCGCTGCTCCCTCGCCTTCCCTCACCACCGCGTTCACGGCCAAAAGCACACTGGGGCTGCGTGCTCGCCCAGCTCCTAAAACTGCCCCCACTCTCCGACTCGCTGTCACGATCGGCAGAGCCCTGCTCCCGCACCGCAAGCGTCCAGCCCAGTTCCGCCACAGCGAGGGCGAAAGCACTCGGAGCTCTTGCTGCTCTTCAGCTTTGCTCGCCGCTTCATTCACAGCCAAACGCCACTGCGGCTGCGTGCTCAGCCCGGCTCCTAAAACTGCCCAAACTCTCTCTCACTGTCACGATCGGCAGAGCCCTGCCTCCCGCGCCGCAAACCTCCAGCCAGTTCTCCCACAGCGAAAGCGCTCAAAGCCCTGGCTGGCTCCTCGCCTTCCGTTGCGTGTTGTCGCACAGCCGAAGAGACAGCGGCGCTCCGCGCCTGCTTCTTTCCTGACGGTGCCCGCACTCGGACGCTGCGGTGGCAGCAGGGAGGAGCTCTCGCTCTGCCTCACCCCTTCCTGCGCCAGCGCTCTCACAGTGACACACGCGCAACGGTGAACTGCTCTCGCTTTTCCTTCGCGCACTCCCAATGCTCATTCTCAAGCTCCCTCTCAGCCTCGGCACACATCAGCTCCCGCGGTGCAAACGTCAGGCGATTTCTCCCACGTCGCAGGCCTTCGGGCACCTCAGGCTTAGTGCCGCTGCTGCTCCTCACCTTCTCTCGTTTGTCGTTTCACAGCCAAACACACAGTGGCCCTCCGTGCCTCCTTGGTTCCTGCCAGCGCCCGCACTCTGTCTCCCCTGCGGTGGCAGCACGGAAAGCTCTCGCTCTTCCTCCTCCTTTGCCAGCGCTTTCATCGCAGCGAAACGCAACGCTCAGCTGCACTTGCCTTGCCTCCCGACGCTATGACTACGTTTTCCCGAGCTCGCTCTCCCTTTCGGCACAGACCAGCTTCCCGAAGCGCAAACGTCCCCGTCCAGCCGTTTCTCCCACAGCAAAGGTGACGGCAGCACGGAAAGCTGCTGCCGCTGCTCCCTCGCCTTCCCTCACCACCGCGTTCACGGCCAAAAGCACACTGGGGCTGCGTGCTCGCCCAGCTCCTAAAACTGCCCCCACTCTCCGACTCGCTGTCACGATCGGCAGAGCCCTGCTCCCGCACCGCAAGCGTCCAGCCCAGTTCCGCCACAGCGAGGGCGAAAGCACTCGGAGCTCTTGCTGCTCTTCAGCTTTGCTCGCCGCTTCATTCACAGCCAAACGCCACTGCGGCTGCGTGCTCAGCCCGGCTCCTAAAACTGCCCAAACTCTCTCTCACTGTCACGATCGGCAGAGCCCTGCCTCCCGCGCCGCAAACCTCCAGCCAGTTCTCCCACAGCGAAAGCGCTCAAAGCCCTGGCTGGCTCCTCGCCTTCCGTTGCGTGTTGTCGCACAGCCGAAGAGACAGCGGCGCTCCGCGCCTGCTTCTTTCCTGACGGTGCCCGCACTCGGACGCTGCGGTGGCAGCAGGGAGGAGCTCTCGCTCTGCCTCACCCCTTCCTGCGCCAGCGCTCTCACAGTGACACACGCGCAACGGTGAACTGCTCTCGCTTTTCCTTCGCGCACTCCCAATGCTCATTCTCAAGCTCCCTCTCAGCCTCGGCACACATCAGCTCCCGCGGTGCAAACGTCAGGCGATTTCTCCCACGTCGCAGGCCTTCGGGCACCTCAGGCTTAGTGCCGCTGCTGCTCCTCACCTTCTCTCGTTTGTCGTTTCACAGCCAAACACACAGTGGCCCTCCGTGCCTCCTTGGTTCCTGCCAGCGCCCGCACTCTGTCTCCCCTGCGGTGGCAGCACGGAAAGCTCTCGCTCTTCCTCCTCCTTTGCCAGCGCTTTCATCGCAGCGAAACGCAACGCTCAGCTGCACTTGCCTTGCCTCCCGACGCTATGACTACGTTTTCCCGAGCTCGCTCTCCCTTTCGGCACAGACCAGCTTCCCGAAGCGCAAACGTCCCCGTCCAGCCGTTTCTCCCACAGCAAAGGTGACGGCAGCACGGAAAGCTGCTGCCGCTGCTCCCTCGCCTTCCCTCACCACCGCGTTCACGGCCAAAAGCACACTGGGGCTGCGTGCTCGCCCAGCTCCTAAAACTGCCCCCACTCTCCGACTCGCTGTCACGATCGGCAGAGCCCTGCTCCCGCACCGCAAGCGTCCAGCCCAGTTCCGCCACAGCGAGGGCGAAAGCACTCGGAGCTCTTGCTGCTCTTCAGCTTTGCTCGCCGCTTCATTCACAGCCAAACGCCACTGCGGCTGCGTGCTCAGCCCGGCTCCTAAAACTGCCCAAACTCTCTCTCACTGTCACGATCGGCAGAGCCCTGCCTCCCGCGCCGCAAACCTCCAGCCAGTTCTCCCACAGCGAAAGCGCTCAAAGCCCTGGCTGGCTCCTCGCCTTCCGTTGCGTGTTGTCGCACAGCCGAAGAGACAGCGGCGCTCCGCGCCTGCTTCTTTCCTGACGGTGCCCGCACTCGGACGCTGCGGTGGCAGCAGGGAGGAGCTCTCGCTCTGCCTCACCCCTTCCTGCGCCAGCGCTCTCACAGTGACACACGCGCAACGGTGAACTGCTCTCGCTTTTCCTTCGCGCACTCCCAATGCTCATTCTCAAGCTCCCTCTCAGCCTCGGCACACATCAGCTCCCGCGGTGCAAACGTCAGGCGATTTCTCCCACGTCGCAGGCCTTCGGGCACCTCAGGCTTAGTGCCGCTGCTGCTCCTCACCTTCTCTCGTTTGTCGTTTCACAGCCAAACACACAGTGGCCCTCCGTGCCTCCTTGGTTCCTGCCAGCGCCCGCACTCTGTCTCCCCTGCGGTGGCAGCACGGAAAGCTCTCGCTCTTCCTCCTCCTTTGCCAGCGCTTTCATCGCAGCGAAACGCAACGCTCAGCTGCACTTGCCTTGCCTCCCGACGCTATGACTACGTTTTCCCGAGCTCGCTCTCCCTTTCGGCACAGACCAGCTTCCCGAAGCGCAAACGTCCCCGTCCAGCCGTTTCTCCCACAGCAAAGGTGACGGCAGCACGGAAAGCTGCTGCCGCTGCTCCCTCGCCTTCCCTCACCACCGCGTTCACGGCCAAAAGCACACTGGGGCTGCGTGCTCGCCCAGCTCCTAAAACTGCCCCCACTCTCCGACTCGCTGTCACGATCGGCAGAGCCCTGCTCCCGCACCGCAAGCGTCCAGCCCAGTTCCGCCACAGCGAGGGCGAAAGCACTCGGAGCTCTTGCTGCTCTTCAGCTTTGCTCGCCGCTTCATTCACAGCCAAACGCCACTGCGGCTGCGTGCTCAGCCCGGCTCCTAAAACTGCCCAAACTCTCTCTCACTGTCACGATCGGCAGAGCCCTGCCTCCCGCGCCGCAAACCTCCAGCCAGTTCTCCCACAGCGAAAGCGCTCAAAGCCCTGGCTGGCTCCTCGCCTTCCGTTGCGTGTTGTCGCACAGCCGAAGAGACAGCGGCGCTCCGCGCCTGCTTCTTTCCTGACGGTGCCCGCACTCGGACGCTGCGGTGGCAGCAGGGAGGAGCTCTCGCTCTGCCTCACCCCTTCCTGCGCCAGCGCTCTCACAGTGACACACGCGCAACGGTGAACTGCTCTCGCTTTTCCTTCGCGCACTCCCAATGCTCATTCTCAAGCTCCCTCTCAGCCTCGGCACACATCAGCTCCCGCGGTGCAAACGTCAGGCGATTTCTCCCACGTCGCAGGCCTTCGGGCACCTCAGGCTTAGTGCCGCTGCTGCTCCTCACCTTCTCTCGTTTGTCGTTTCACAGCCAAACACACAGTGGCCCTCCGTGCCTCCTTGGTTCCTGCCAGCGCCCGCACTCTGTCTCCCCTGCGGTGGCAGCACGGAAAGCTCTCGCTCTTCCTCCTCCTTTGCCAGCGCTTTCATCGCAGCGAAACGCAACGCTCAGCTGCACTTGCCTTGCCTCCCGACGCTATGACTACGTTTTCCCGAGCTCGCTCTCCCTTTCGGCACAGACCAGCTTCCCGAAGCGCAAACGTCCCCGTCCAGCCGTTTCTCCCACAGCAAAGGTGACGGCAGCACGGAAAGCTGCTGCCGCTGCTCCCTCGCCTTCCCTCACCACCGCGTTCACGGCCAAAAGCACACTGGGGCTGCGTGCTCGCCCAGCTCCTAAAACTGCCCCCACTCTCCGACTCGCTGTCACGATCGGCAGAGCCCTGCTCCCGCACCGCAAGCGTCCAGCCCAGTTCCGCCACAGCGAGGGCGAAAGCACTCGGAGCTCTTGCTGCTCTTCAGCTTTGCTCGCCGCTTCATTCACAGCCAAACGCCACTGCGGCTGCGTGCTCAGCCCGGCTCCTAAAACTGCCCAAACTCTCTCTCACTGTCACGATCGGCAGAGCCCTGCCTCCCGCGCCGCAAACCTCCAGCCAGTTCTCCCACAGCGAAAGCGCTCAAAGCCCTGGCTGGCTCCTCGCCTTCCGTTGCGTGTTGTCGCACAGCCGAAGAGACAGCGGCGCTCCGCGCCTGCTTCTTTCCTGACGGTGCCCGCACTCGGACGCTGCGGTGGCAGCAGGGAGGAGCTCTCGCTCTGCCTCACCCCTTCCTGCGCCAGCGCTCTCACAGTGACACACGCGCAACGGTGAACTGCTCTCGCTTTTCCTTCGCGCACTCCCAATGCTCATTCTCAAGCTCCCTCTCAGCCTCGGCACACATCAGCTCCCGCGGTGCAAACGTCAGGCGATTTCTCCCACGTCGCAGGCCTTCGGGCACCTCAGGCTTAGTGCCGCTGCTGCTCCTCACCTTCTCTCGTTTGTCGTTTCACAGCCAAACACACAGTGGCCCTCCGTGCCTCCTTGGTTCCTGCCAGCGCCCGCACTCTGTCTCCCCTGCGGTGGCAGCACGGAAAGCTCTCGCTCTTCCTCCTCCTTTGCCAGCGCTTTCATCGCAGCGAAACGCAACGCTCAGCTGCACTTGCCTTGCCTCCCGACGCTATGACTACGTTTTCCCGAGCTCGCTCTCCCTTTCGGCACAGACCAGCTTCCCGAAGCGCAAACGTCCCCGTCCAGCCGTTTCTCCCACAGCAAAGGTGACGGCAGCACGGAAAGCTGCTGCCGCTGCTCCCTCGCCTTCCCTCACCACCGCGTTCACGGCCAAAAGCACACTGGGGCTGCGTGCTCGCCCAGCTCCTAAAACTGCCCCCACTCTCCGACTCGCTGTCACGATCGGCAGAGCCCTGCTCCCGCACCGCAAGCGTCCAGCCCAGTTCCGCCACAGCGAGGGCGAAAGCACTCGGAGCTCTTGCTGCTCTTCAGCTTTGCTCGCCGCTTCATTCACAGCCAAACGCCACTGCGGCTGCGTGCTCAGCCCGGCTCCTAAAACTGCCCAAACTCTCTCTCACTGTCACGATCGGCAGAGCCCTGCCTCCCGCGCCGCAAACCTCCAGCCAGTTCTCCCACAGCGAAAGCGCTCAAAGCCCTGGCTGGCTCCTCGCCTTCCGTTGCGTGTTGTCGCACAGCCGAAGAGACAGCGGCGCTCCGCGCCTGCTTCTTTCCTGACGGTGCCCGCACTCGGACGCTGCGGTGGCAGCAGGGAGGAGCTCTCGCTCTGCCTCACCCCTTCCTGCGCCAGCGCTCTCACAGTGACACACGCGCAACGGTGAACTGCTCTCGCTTTTCCTTCGCGCACTCCCAATGCTCATTCTCAAGCTCCCTCTCAGCCTCGGCACACATCAGCTCCCGCGGTGCAAACGTCAGGCGATTTCTCCCACGTCGCAGGCCTTCGGGCACCTCAGGCTTAGTGCCGCTGCTGCTCCTCACCTTCTCTCGTTTGTCGTTTCACAGCCAAACACACAGTGGCCCTCCGTGCCTCCTTGGTTCCTGCCAGCGCCCGCACTCTGTCTCCCCTGCGGTGGCAGCACGGAAAGCTCTCGCTCTTCCTCCTCCTTTGCCAGCGCTTTCATCGCAGCGAAACGCAACGCTCAGCTGCACTTGCCTTGCCTCCCGACGCTATGACTACGTTTTCCCGAGCTCGCTCTCCCTTTCGGCACAGACCAGCTTCCCGAAGCGCAAACGTCCCCGTCCAGCCGTTTCTCCCACAGCAAAGGTGACGGCAGCACGGAAAGCTGCTGCCGCTGCTCCCTCGCCTTCCCTCACCACCGCGTTCACGGCCAAAAGCACACTGGGGCTGCGTGCTCGCCCAGCTCCTAAAACTGCCCCCACTCTCCGACTCGCTGTCACGATCGGCAGAGCCCTGCTCCCGCACCGCAAGCGTCCAGCCCAGTTCCGCCACAGCGAGGGCGAAAGCACTCGGAGCTCTTGCTGCTCTTCAGCTTTGCTCGCCGCTTCGTTCACAGCCAAACGCCACTGCGGCTGCGTGCTCAGCCCGGCTCCTAAAACTGCCCAAACTCTCTCTCACTGTCACGATCGGCAGAGCCCTGCCTCCCGCGCCGCAAACCTCCAGCCAGTTCTCCCACAGCGAAAGCGCTCAAAGCCCTGGCTGGCTCCTCGCCTTCCGTTGCGTGTTGTCGCACAGCCGAAGAGACAGCGGCGCTCCGCGCCTGCTTCTTTCCTGACGGTGCCCGCACTCGGACGCTGCGGTGGCAGCAGGGAGGAGCTCTCGCTCTGCCTCACCCCTTCCTGCGCCAGCGCTCTCACAGTGACACACGCGCAACGGTGAACTGCTCTCGCTTTTCCTTCGCGCACTCCCAATGCTCATTCTCAAGCTCCCTCTCAGCCTCGGCACACATCAGCTCCCGCGGTGCAAACGTCAGGCGATTTCTCCCACGTCGCAGGCCTTCGGGCACCTCAGGCTTAGTGCCGCTGCTGCTCCTCACCTTCTCTCGTTTGTCGTTTCACAGCCAAACACACAGTGGCCCTCCGTGCCTCCTTGGTTCCTGCCAGCGCCCGCACTCTGTCTCCCCTGCGGTGGCAGCACGGAAAGCTCTCGCTCTTCCTCCTCCTTTGCCAGCGCTTTCATCGCAGCGAAACGCAACGCTCAGCTGCACTTGCCTTGCCTCCCGACGCTATGACTACGTTTTCCCGAGCTCGCTCTCCCTTTCGGCACAGACCAGCTTCCCGAAGCGCAAACGTCCCCGTCCAGCCGTTTCTCCCACAGCAAAGGTGACGGCAGCACGGAAAGCTGCTGCCGCTGCTCCCTCGCCTTCCCTCACCACCGCGTTCACGGCCAAAAGCACACTGGGGCTGCGTGCTCGCCCAGCTCCTAAAACTGCCCCCACTCTCCGACTCGCTGTCACGATCGGCAGAGCCCTGCTCCCGCACCGCAAGCGTCCAGCCCAGTTCCGCCACAGCGAGGGCGAAAGCACTCGGAGCTCTTGCTGCTCTTCAGCTTTGCTCGCCGCTTCATTCACAGCCAAACGCCACTGCGGCTGCGTGCTCAGCCCGGCTCCTAAAACTGCCCAAACTCTCTCTCACTGTCACGATCGGCAGAGCCCTGCCTCCCGCGCCGCAAACCTCCAGCCAGTTCTCCCACAGCGAAAGCGCTCAAAGCCCTGGCTGGCTCCTCGCCTTCCGTTGCGTGTTGTCGCACAGCCGAAGAGACAGCGGCGCTCCGCGCCTGCTTCTTTCCTGACGGTGCCCGCACTCGGACGCTGCGGTGGCAGCAGGGAGGAGCTCTCGCTCTGCCTCACCCCTTCCTGCGCCAGCGCTCTCACAGTGACACACGCGCAACGGTGAACTGCTCTCGCTTTTCCTTCGCGCACTCCCAATGCTCATTCTCAAGCTCCCTCTCAGCCTCGGCACACATCAGCTCCCGCGGTGCAAACGTCAGGCGATTTCTCCCACGTCGCAGGCCTTCGGGCACCTCAGGCTTAGTGCCGCTGCTGCTCCTCACCTTCTCTCGTTTGTCGTTTCACAGCCAAACACACAGTGGCCCTCCGTGCCTCCTTGGTTCCTGCCAGCGCCCGCACTCTGTCTCCCCTGCGGTGGCAGCACGGAAAGCTCTCGCTCTTCCTCCTCCTTTGCCAGCGCTTTCATCGCAGCGAAACGCAACGCTCAGCTGCACTTGCCTTGCCTCCCGACGCTATGACTACGTTTTCCCGAGCTCGCTCTCCCTTTCGGCACAGACCAGCTTCCCGAAGCGCAAACGTCCCCGTCCAGCCGTTTCTCCCACAGCAAAGGTGACGGCAGCACGGAAAGCTGCTGCCGCTGCTCCCTCGCCTTCCCTCACCACCGCGTTCACGGCCAAAAGCACACTGGGGCTGCGTGCTCGCCCAGCTCCTAAAACTGCCCCCACTCTCCGACTCGCTGTCACGATCGGCAGAGCCCTGCTCCCGCACCGCAAGCGTCCAGCCCAGTTCCGCCACAGCGAGGGCGAAAGCACTCGGAGCTCTTGCTGCTCTTCAGCTTTGCTCGCCGCTTCATTCACAGCCAAACGCCACTGCGGCTGCGTGCTCAGCCCGGCTCCTAAAACTGCCCAAACTCTCTCTCACTGTCACGATCGGCAGAGCCCTGCCTCCCGCGCCGCAAACCTCCAGCCAGTTCTCCCACAGCGAAAGCGCTCAAAGCCCTGGCTGGCTCCTCGCCTTCCGTTGCGTGTTGTCGCACAGCCGAAGAGACAGCGGCGCTCCGCGCCTGCTTCTTTCCTGACGGTGCCCGCACTCGGACGCTGCGGTGGCAGCAGGGAGGAGCTCTCGCTCTGCCTCACCCCTTCCTGCGCCAGCGCTCTCACAGTGACACACGCGCAACGGTGAACTGCTCTCGCTTTTCCTTCGCGCACTCCCAATGCTCATTCTCAAGCTCCCTCTCAGCCTCGGCACACATCAGCTCCCGCGGTGCAAACGTCAGGCGATTTCTCCCACGTCGCAGGCCTTCGGGCACCTCAGGCTTAGTGCCGCTGCTGCTCCTCACCTTCTCTCGTTTGTCGTTTCACAGCCAAACACACAGTGGCCCTCCGTGCCTCCTTGGTTCCTGCCAGCGCCCGCACTCTGTCTCCCCTGCGGTGGCAGCACGGAAAGCTCTCGCTCTTCCTCCTCCTTTGCCAGCGCTTTCATCGCAGCGAAACGCAACGCTCAGCTGCACTTGCCTTGCCTCCCGACGCTATGACTACGTTTTCCCGAGCTCGCTCTCCCTTTCGGCACAGACCAGCTTCCCGAAGCGCAAACGTCCCCGTCCAGCCGTTTCTCCCACAGCAAAGGTGACGGCAGCACGGAAAGCTGCTGCCGCTGCTCCCTCGCCTTCCCTCACCACCGCGTTCACGGCCAAAAGCACACTGGGGCTGCGTGCTCGCCCAGCTCCTAAAACTGCCCCCACTCTCCGACTCGCTGTCACGATCGGCAGAGCCCTGCTCCCGCACCGCAAGCGTCCAGCCCAGTTCCGCCACAGCGAGGGCGAAAGCACTCGGAGCTCTTGCTGCTCTTCAGCTTTGCTCGCCGCTTCGTTCACAGCCAAACGCCACTGCGGCTGCGTGCTCAGCCCGGCTCCTAAAACTGCCCAAACTCTCTCTCACTGTCACGATCGGCAGAGCCCTGCCTCCCGCGCCGCAAACCTCCAGCCAGTTCTCCCACAGCGAAAGCGCTCAAAGCCCTGGCTGGCTCCTCGCCTTCCGTTGCGTGTTGTCGCACAGCCGAAGAGACAGCGGCGCTCCGCGCCTGCTTCTTTCCTGACGGTGCCCGCACTCGGACGCTGCGGTGGCAGCAGGGAGGAGCTCTCGCTCTGCCTCACCCCTTCCTGCGCCAGCGCTCTCACAGTGACACACGCGCAACGGTGAACTGCTCTCGCTTTTCCTTCGCGCACTCCCAATGCTCATTCTCAAGCTCCCTCTCAGCCTCGGCACACATCAGCTCCCGCGGTGCAAACGTCAGGCGATTTCTCCCACGTCGCAGGCCTTCGGGCACCTCAGGCTTAGTGCCGCTGCTGCTCCTCACCTTCTCTCGTTTGTCGTTTCACAGCCAAACACACAGTGGCCCTCCGTGCCTCCTTGGTTCCTGCCAGCGCCCGCACTCTGTCTCCCCTGCGGTGGCAGCACGGAAAGCTCTCGCTCTTCCTCCTCCTTTGCCAGCGCTTTCATCGCAGCGAAACGCAACGCTCAGCTGCACTTGCCTTGCCTCCCGACGCTATGACTACGTTTTCCCGAGCTCGCTCTCCCTTTCGGCACAGACCAGCTTCCCGAAGCGCAAACGTCCCCGTCCAGCCGTTTCTCCCACAGCAAAGGTGACGGCAGCACGGAAAGCTGCTGCCGCTGCTCCCTCGCCTTCCCTCACCACCGCGTTCACGGCCAAAAGCACACTGGGGCTGCGTGCTCGCCCAGCTCCTAAAACTGCCCCCACTCTCCGACTCGCTGTCACGATCGGCAGAGCCCTGCTCCCGCACCGCAAGCGTCCAGCCCAGTTCCGCCACAGCGAGGGCGAAAGCACTCGGAGCTCTTGCTGCTCTTCAGCTTTGCTCGCCGCTTCATTCACAGCCAAACGCCACTGCGGCTGCGTGCTCAGCCCGGCTCCTAAAACTGCCCAAACTCTCTCTCACTGTCACGATCGGCAGAGCCCTGCCTCCCGCGCCGCAAACCTCCAGCCAGTTCTCCCACAGCGAAAGCGCTCAAAGCCCTGGCTGGCTCCTCGCCTTCCGTTGCGTGTTGTCGCACAGCCGAAGAGACAGCGGCGCTCCGCGCCTGCTTCTTTCCTGACGGTGCCCGCACTCGGACGCTGCGGTGGCAGCAGGGAGGAGCTCTCGCTCTGCCTCACCCCTTCCTGCGCCAGCGCTCTCACAGTGACACACGCGCAACGGTGAACTGCTCTCGCTTTTCCTTCGCGCACTCCCAATGCTCATTCTCAAGCTCCCTCTCAGCCTCGGCACACATCAGCTCCCGCGGTGCAAACGTCAGGCGATTTCTCCCACGTCGCAGGCCTTCGGGCACCTCAGGCTTAGTGCCGCTGCTGCTCCTCACCTTCTCTCGTTTGTCGTTTCACAGCCAAACACACAGTGGCCCTCCGTGCCTCCTTGGTTCCTGCCAGCGCCCGCACTCTGTCTCCCCTGCGGTGGCAGCACGGAAAGCTCTCGCTCTTCCTCCTCCTTTGCCAGCGCTTTCATCGCAGCGAAACGCAACGCTCAGCTGCACTTGCCTTGCCTCCCGACGCTATGACTACGTTTTCCCGAGCTCGCTCTCCCTTTCGGCACAGACCAGCTTCCCGAAGCGCAAACGTCCCCGTCCAGCCGTTTCTCCCACAGCAAAGGTGACGGCAGCACGGAAAGCTGCTGCCGCTGCTCCCTCGCCTTCCCTCACCACCGCGTTCACGGCCAAAAGCACACTGGGGCTGCGTGCTCGCCCAGCTCCTAAAACTGCCCCCACTCTCCGACTCGCTGTCACGATCGGCAGAGCCCTGCTCCCGCACCGCAAGCGTCCAGCCCAGTTCCGCCACAGCGAGGGCGAAAGCACTCGGAGCTCTTGCTGCTCTTCAGCTTTGCTCGCCGCTTCATTCACAGCCAAACGCCACTGCGGCTGCGTGCTCAGCCCGGCTCCTAAAACTGCCCAAACTCTCTCTCACTGTCACGATCGGCAGAGCCCTGCCTCCCGCGCCGCAAACCTCCAGCCAGTTCTCCCACAGCGAAAGCGCTCAAAGCCCTGGCTGGCTCCTCGCCTTCCGTTGCGTGTTGTCGCACAGCCGAAGAGACAGCGGCGCTCCGCGCCTGCTTCTTTCCTGACGGTGCCCGCACTCGGACGCTGCGGTGGCAGCAGGGAGGAGCTCTCGCTCTGCCTCACCCCTTCCTGCGCCAGCGCTCTCACAGTGACACACGCGCAACGGTGAACTGCTCTCGCTTTTCCTTCGCGCACTCCCAATGCTCATTCTCAAGCTCCCTCTCAGCCTCGGCACACATCAGCTCCCGCGGTGCAAACGTCAGGCGATTTCTCCCACGTCGCAGGCCTTCGGGCACCTCAGGCTTAGTGCCGCTGCTGCTCCTCACCTTCTCTCGTTTGTCGTTTCACAGCCAAACACACAGTGGCCCTCCGTGCCTCCTTGGTTCCTGCCAGCGCCCGCACTCTGTCTCCCCTGCGGTGGCAGCACGGAAAGCTCTCGCTCTTCCTCCTCCTTTGCCAGCGCTTTCATCGCAGCGAAACGCAACGCTCAGCTGCACTTGCCTTGCCTCCCGACGCTATGACTACGTTTTCCCGAGCTCGCTCTCCCTTTCGGCACAGACCAGCTTCCCGAAGCGCAAACGTCCCCGTCCAGCCGTTTCTCCCACAGCAAAGGTGACGGCAGCACGGAAAGCTGCTGCCGCTGCTCCCTCGCCTTCCCTCACCACCGCGTTCACGGCCAAAAGCACACTGGGGCTGCGTGCTCGCCCAGCTCCTAAAACTGCCCCCACTCTCCGACTCGCTGTCACGATCGGCAGAGCCCTGCTCCCGCACCGCAAGCGTCCAGCCCAGTTCCGCCACAGCGAGGGCGAAAGCACTCGGAGCTCTTGCTGCTCTTCAGCTTTGCTCGCCGCTTCATTCACAGCCAAACGCCACTGCGGCTGCGTGCTCAGCCCGGCTCCTAAAACTGCCCAAACTCTCTCTCACTGTCACGATCGGCAGAGCCCTGCCTCCCGCGCCGCAAACCTCCAGCCAGTTCTCCCACAGCGAAAGCGCTCAAAGCCCTGGCTGGCTCCTCGCCTTCCGTTGCGTGTTGTCGCACAGCCGAAGAGACAGCGGCGCTCCGCGCCTGCTTCTTTCCTGACGGTGCCCGCACTCGGACGCTGCGGTGGCAGCAGGGAGGAGCTCTCGCTCTGCCTCACCCCTTCCTGCGCCAGCGCTCTCACAGTGACACACGCGCAACGGTGAACTGCTCTCGCTTTTCCTTCGCGCACTCCCAATGCTCATTCTCAAGCTCCCTCTCAGCCTCGGCACACATCAGCTCCCGCGGTGCAAACGTCAGGCGATTTCTCCCACGTCGCAGGCCTTCGGGCACCTCAGGCTTAGTGCCGCTGCTGCTCCTCACCTTCTCTCGTTTGTCGTTTCACAGCCAAACACACAGTGGCCCTCCGTGCCTCCTTGGTTCCTGCCAGCGCCCGCACTCTGTCTCCCCTGCGGTGGCAGCACGGAAAGCTCTCGCTCTTCCTCCTCCTTTGCCAGCGCTTTCATCGCAGCGAAACGCAACGCTCAGCTGCACTTGCCTTGCCTCCCGACGCTATGACTACGTTTTCCCGAGCTCGCTCTCCCTTTCGGCACAGACCAGCTTCCCGAAGCGCAAACGTCCCCGTCCAGCCGTTTCTCCCACAGCAAAGGTGACGGCAGCACGGAAAGCTGCTGCCGCTGCTCCCTCGCCTTCCCTCACCACCGCGTTCACGGCCAAAAGCACACTGGGGCTGCGTGCTCGCCCAGCTCCTAAAACTGCCCCCACTCTCCGACTCGCTGTCACGATCGGCAGAGCCCTGCTCCCGCACCGCAAGCGTCCAGCCCAGTTCCGCCACAGCGAGGGCGAAAGCACTCGGAGCTCTTGCTGCTCTTCAGCTTTGCTCGCCGCTTCATTCACAGCCAAACGCCACTGCGGCTGCGTGCTCAGCCCGGCTCCTAAAACTGCCCAAACTCTCTCTCACTGTCACGATCGGCAGAGCCCTGCCTCCCGCGCCGCAAACCTCCAGCCAGTTCTCCCACAGCGAAAGCGCTCAAAGCCCTGGCTGGCTCCTCGCCTTCCGTTGCGTGTTGTCGCACAGCCGAAGAGACAGCGGCGCTCCGCGCCTGCTTCTTTCCTGACGGTGCCCGCACTCGGACGCTGCGGTGGCAGCAGGGAGGAGCTCTCGCTCTGCCTCACCCCTTCCTGCGCCAGCGCTCTCACAGTGACACACGCGCAACGGTGAACTGCTCTCGCTTTTCCTTCGCGCACTCCCAATGCTCATTCTCAAGCTCCCTCTCAGCCTCGGCACACATCAGCTCCCGCGGTGCAAACGTCAGGCGATTTCTCCCACGTCGCAGGCCTTCGGGCACCTCAGGCTTAGTGCCGCTGCTGCTCCTCACCTTCTCTCGTTTGTCGTTTCACAGCCAAACACACAGTGGCCCTCCGTGCCTCCTTGGTTCCTGCCAGCGCCCGCACTCTGTCTCCCCTGCGGTGGCAGCACGGAAAGCTCTCGCTCTTCCTCCTCCTTTGCCAGCGCTTTCATCGCAGCGAAACGCAACGCTCAGCTGCACTTGCCTTGCCTCCCGACGCTATGACTACGTTTTCCCGAGCTCGCTCTCCCTTTCGGCACAGACCAGCTTCCCGAAGCGCAAACGTCCCCGTCCAGCCGTTTCTCCCACAGCAAAGGTGACGGCAGCACGGAAAGCTGCTGCCGCTGCTCCCTCGCCTTCCCTCACCACCGCGTTCACGGCCAAAAGCACACTGGGGCTGCGTGCTCGCCCAGCTCCTAAAACTGCCCCCACTCTCCGACTCGCTGTCACGATCGGCAGAGCCCTGCTCCCGCACCGCAAGCGTCCAGCCCAGTTCCGCCACAGCGAGGGCGAAAGCACTCGGAGCTCTTGCTGCTCTTCAGCTTTGCTCGCCGCTTCATTCACAGCCAAACGCCACTGCGGCTGCGTGCTCAGCCCGGCTCCTAAAACTGCCCAAACTCTCTCTCACTGTCACGATCGGCAGAGCCCTGCCTCCCGCGCCGCAAACCTCCAGCCAGTTCTCCCACAGCGAAAGCGCTCAAAGCCCTGGCTGGCTCCTCGCCTTCCGTTGCGTGTTGTCGCACAGCCGAAGAGACAGCGGCGCTCCGCGCCTGCTTCTTTCCTGACGGTGCCCGCACTCGGACGCTGCGGTGGCAGCAGGGAGGAGCTCTCGCTCTGCCTCACCCCTTCCTGCGCCAGCGCTCTCACAGTGACACACGCGCAACGGTGAACTGCTCTCGCTTTTCCTTCGCGCACTCCCAATGCTCATTCTCAAGCTCCCTCTCAGCCTCGGCACACATCAGCTCCCGCGGTGCAAACGTCAGGCGATTTCTCCCACGTCGCAGGCCTTCGGGCACCTCAGGCTTAGTGCCGCTGCTGCTCCTCACCTTCTCTCGTTTGTCGTTTCACAGCCAAACACACAGTGGCCCTCCGTGCCTCCTTGGTTCCTGCCAGCGCCCGCACTCTGTCTCCCCTGCGGTGGCAGCACGGAAAGCTCTCGCTCTTCCTCCTCCTTTGCCAGCGCTTTCATCGCAGCGAAACGCAACGCTCAGCTGCACTTGCCTTGCCTCCCGACGCTATGACTACGTTTTCCCGAGCTCGCTCTCCCTTTCGGCACAGACCAGCTTCCCGAAGCGCAAACGTCCCCGTCCAGCCGTTTCTCCCACAGCAAAGGTGACGGCAGCACGGAAAGCTGCTGCCGCTGCTCCCTCGCCTTCCCTCACCACCGCGTTCACGGCCAAAAGCACACTGGGGCTGCGTGCTCGCCCAGCTCCTAAAACTGCCCCCACTCTCCGACTCGCTGTCACGATCGGCAGAGCCCTGCTCCCGCACCGCAAGCGTCCAGCCCAGTTCCGCCACAGCGAGGGCGAAAGCACTCGGAGCTCTTGCTGCTCTTCAGCTTTGCTCGCCGCTTCATTCACAGCCAAACGCCACTGCGGCTGCGTGCTCAGCCCGGCTCCTAAAACTGCCCAAACTCTCTCTCACTGTCACGATCGGCAGAGCCCTGCCTCCCGCGCCGCAAACCTCCAGCCAGTTCTCCCACAGCGAAAGCGCTCAAAGCCCTGGCTGGCTCCTCGCCTTCCGTTGCGTGTTGTCGCACAGCCGAAGAGACAGCGGCGCTCCGCGCCTGCTTCTTTCCTGACGGTGCCCGCACTCGGACGCTGCGGTGGCAGCAGGGAGGAGCTCTCGCTCTGCCTCACCCCTTCCTGCGCCAGCGCTCTCACAGTGACACACGCGCAACGGTGAACTGCTCTCGCTTTTCCTTCGCGCACTCCCAATGCTCATTCTCAAGCTCCCTCTCAGCCTCGGCACACATCAGCTCCCGCGGTGCAAACGTCAGGCGATTTCTCCCACGTCGCAGGCCTTCGGGCACCTCAGGCTTAGTGCCGCTGCTGCTCCTCACCTTCTCTCGTTTGTCGTTTCACAGCCAAACACACAGTGGCCCTCCGTGCCTCCTTGGTTCCTGCCAGCGCCCGCACTCTGTCTCCCCTGCGGTGGCAGCACGGAAAGCTCTCGCTCTTCCTCCTCCTTTGCCAGCGCTTTCATCGCAGCGAAACGCAACGCTCAGCTGCACTTGCCTTGCCTCCCGACGCTATGACTACGTTTTCCCGAGCTCGCTCTCCCTTTCGGCACAGACCAGCTTCCCGAAGCGCAAACGTCCCCGTCCAGCCGTTTCTCCCACAGCAAAGGTGACGGCAGCACGGAAAGCTGCTGCCGCTGCTCCCTCGCCTTCCCTCACCACCGCGTTCACGGCCAAAAGCACACTGGGGCTGCGTGCTCGCCCAGCTCCTAAAACTGCCCCCACTCTCCGACTCGCTGTCACGATCGGCAGAGCCCTGCTCCCGCACCGCAAGCGTCCAGCCCAGTTCCGCCACAGCGAGGGCGAAAGCACTCGGAGCTCTTGCTGCTCTTCAGCTTTGCTCGCCGCTTCATTCACAGCCAAACGCCACTGCGGCTGCGTGCTCAGCCCGGCTCCTAAAACTGCCCAAACTCTCTCTCACTGTCACGATCGGCAGAGCCCTGCCTCCCGCGCCGCAAACCTCCAGCCAGTTCTCCCACAGCGAAAGCGCTCAAAGCCCTGGCTGGCTCCTCGCCTTCCGTTGCGTGTTGTCGCACAGCCGAAGAGACAGCGGCGCTCCGCGCCTGCTTCTTTCCTGACGGTGCCCGCACTCGGACGCTGCGGTGGCAGCAGGGAGGAGCTCTCGCTCTGCCTCACCCCTTCCTGCGCCAGCGCTCTCACAGTGACACACGCGCAACGGTGAACTGCTCTCGCTTTTCCTTCGCGCACTCCCAATGCTCATTCTCAAGCTCCCTCTCAGCCTCGGCACACATCAGCTCCCGCGGTGCAAACGTCAGGCGATTTCTCCCACGTCGCAGGCCTTCGGGCACCTCAGGCTTAGTGCCGCTGCTGCTCCTCACCTTCTCTCGTTTGTCGTTTCACAGCCAAACACACAGTGGCCCTCCGTGCCTCCTTGGTTCCTGCCAGCGCCCGCACTCTGTCTCCCCTGCGGTGGCAGCACGGAAAGCTCTCGCTCTTCCTCCTCCTTTGCCAGCGCTTTCATCGCAGCGAAACGCAACGCTCAGCTGCACTTGCCTTGCCTCCCGACGCTATGACTACGTTTTCCCGAGCTCGCTCTCCCTTTCGGCACAGACCAGCTTCCCGAAGCGCAAACGTCCCCGTCCAGCCGTTTCTCCCACAGCAAAGGTGACGGCAGCACGGAAAGCTGCTGCCGCTGCTCCCTCGCCTTCCCTCACCACCGCGTTCACGGCCAAAAGCACACTGGGGCTGCGTGCTCGCCCAGCTCCTAAAACTGCCCCCACTCTCCGACTCGCTGTCACGATCGGCAGAGCCCTGCTCCCGCACCGCAAGCGTCCAGCCCAGTTCCGCCACAGCGAGGGCGAAAGCACTCGGAGCTCTTGCTGCTCTTCAGCTTTGCTCGCCGCTTCATTCACAGCCAAACGCCACTGCGGCTGCGTGCTCAGCCCGGCTCCTAAAACTGCCCAAACTCTCTCTCACTGTCACGATCGGCAGAGCCCTGCCTCCCGCGCCGCAAACCTCCAGCCAGTTCTCCCACAGCGAAAGCGCTCAAAGCCCTGGCTGGCTCCTCGCCTTCCGTTGCGTGTTGTCGCACAGCCGAAGAGACAGCGGCGCTCCGCGCCTGCTTCTTTCCTGACGGTGCCCGCACTCGGACGCTGCGGTGGCAGCAGGGAGGAGCTCTCGCTCTGCCTCACCCCTTCCTGCGCCAGCGCTCTCACAGTGACACACGCGCAACGGTGAACTGCTCTCGCTTTTCCTTCGCGCACTCCCAATGCTCATTCTCAAGCTCCCTCTCAGCCTCGGCACACATCAGCTCCCGCGGTGCAAACGTCAGGCGATTTCTCCCACGTCGCAGGCCTTCGGGCACCTCAGGCTTAGTGCCGCTGCTGCTCCTCACCTTCTCTCGTTTGTCGTTTCACAGCCAAACACACAGTGGCCCTCCGTGCCTCCTTGGTTCCTGCCAGCGCCCGCACTCTGTCTCCCCTGCGGTGGCAGCACGGAAAGCTCTCGCTCTTCCTCCTCCTTTGCCAGCGCTTTCATCGCAGCGAAACGCAACGCTCAGCTGCACTTGCCTTGCCTCCCGACGCTATGACTACGTTTTCCCGAGCTCGCTCTCCCTTTCGGCACAGACCAGCTTCCCGAAGCGCAAACGTCCCCGTCCAGCCGTTTCTCCCACAGCAAAGGTGACGGCAGCACGGAAAGCTGCTGCCGCTGCTCCCTCGCCTTCCCTCACCACCGCGTTCACGGCCAAAAGCACACTGGGGCTGCGTGCTCGCCCAGCTCCTAAAACTGCCCCCACTCTCCGACTCGCTGTCACGATCGGCAGAGCCCTGCTCCCGCACCGCAAGCGTCCAGCCCAGTTCCGCCACAGCGAGGGCGAAAGCACTCGGAGCTCTTGCTGCTCTTCAGCTTTGCTCGCCGCTTCATTCACAGCCAAACGCCACTGCGGCTGCGTGCTCAGCCCGGCTCCTAAAACTGCCCAAACTCTCTCTCACTGTCACGATCGGCAGAGCCCTGCCTCCCGCGCCGCAAACCTCCAGCCAGTTCTCCCACAGCGAAAGCGCTCAAAGCCCTGGCTGGCTCCTCGCCTTCCGTTGCGTGTTGTCGCACAGCCGAAGAGACAGCGGCGCTCCGCGCCTGCTTCTTTCCTGACGGTGCCCGCACTCGGACGCTGCGGTGGCAGCAGGGAGGAGCTCTCGCTCTGCCTCACCCCTTCCTGCGCCAGCGCTCTCACAGTGACACACGCGCAACGGTGAACTGCTCTCGCTTTTCCTTCGCGCACTCCCAATGCTCATTCTCAAGCTCCCTCTCAGCCTCGGCACACATCAGCTCCCGCGGTGCAAACGTCAGGCGATTTCTCCCACGTCGCAGGCCTTCGGGCACCTCAGGCTTAGTGCCGCTGCTGCTCCTCACCTTCTCTCGTTTGTCGTTTCACAGCCAAACACACAGTGGCCCTCCGTGCCTCCTTGGTTCCTGCCAGCGCCCGCACTCTGTCTCCCCTGCGGTGGCAGCACGGAAAGCTCTCGCTCTTCCTCCTCCTTTGCCAGCGCTTTCATCGCAGCGAAACGCAACGCTCAGCTGCACTTGCCTTGCCTCCCGACGCTATGACTACGTTTTCCCGAGCTCGCTCTCCCTTTCGGCACAGACCAGCTTCCCGAAGCGCAAACGTCCCCGTCCAGCCGTTTCTCCCACAGCAAAGGTGACGGCAGCACGGAAAGCTGCTGCCGCTGCTCCCTCGCCTTCCCTCACCACCGCGTTCACGGCCAAAAGCACACTGGGGCTGCGTGCTCGCCCAGCTCCTAAAACTGCCCCCACTCTCCGACTCGCTGTCACGATCGGCAGAGCCCTGCTCCCGCACCGCAAGCGTCCAGCCCAGTTCCGCCACAGCGAGGGCGAAAGCACTCGGAGCTCTTGCTGCTCTTCAGCTTTGCTCGCCGCTTCATTCACAGCCAAACGCCACTGCGGCTGCGTGCTCAGCCCGGCTCCTAAAACTGCCCAAACTCTCTCTCACTGTCACGATCGGCAGAGCCCTGCCTCCCGCGCCGCAAACCTCCAGCCAGTTCTCCCACAGCGAAAGCGCTCAAAGCCCTGGCTGGCTCCTCGCCTTCCGTTGCGTGTTGTCGCACAGCCGAAGAGACAGCGGCGCTCCGCGCCTGCTTCTTTCCTGACGGTGCCCGCACTCGGACGCTGCGGTGGCAGCAGGGAGGAGCTCTCGCTCTGCCTCACCCCTTCCTGCGCCAGCGCTCTCACAGTGACACACGCGCAACGGTGAACTGCTCTCGCTTTTCCTTCGCGCACTCCCAATGCTCATTCTCAAGCTCCCTCTCAGCCTCGGCACACATCAGCTCCCGCGGTGCAAACGTCAGGCGATTTCTCCCACGTCGCAGGCCTTCGGGCACCTCAGGCTTAGTGCCGCTGCTGCTCCTCACCTTCTCTCGTTTGTCGTTTCACAGCCAAACACACAGTGGCCCTCCGTGCCTCCTTGGTTCCTGCCAGCGCCCGCACTCTGTCTCCCCTGCGGTGGCAGCACGGAAAGCTCTCGCTCTTCCTCCTCCTTTGCCAGCGCTTTCATCGCAGCGAAACGCAACGCTCAGCTGCACTTGCCTTGCCTCCCGACGCTATGACTACGTTTTCCCGAGCTCGCTCTCCCTTTCGGCACAGACCAGCTTCCCGAAGCGCAAACGTCCCCGTCCAGCCGTTTCTCCCACAGCAAAGGTGACGGCAGCACGGAAAGCTGCTGCCGCTGCTCCCTCGCCTTCCCTCACCACCGCGTTCACGGCCAAAAGCACACTGGGGCTGCGTGCTCGCCCAGCTCCTAAAACTGCCCCCACTCTCCGACTCGCTGTCACGATCGGCAGAGCCCTGCTCCCGCACCGCAAGCGTCCAGCCCAGTTCCGCCACAGCGAGGGCGAAAGCACTCGGAGCTCTTGCTGCTCTTCAGCTTTGCTCGCCGCTTCATTCACAGCCAAACGCCACTGCGGCTGCGTGCTCAGCCCGGCTCCTAAAACTGCCCAAACTCTCTCTCACTGTCACGATCGGCAGAGCCCTGCCTCCCGCGCCGCAAACCTCCAGCCAGTTCTCCCACAGCGAAAGCGCTCAAAGCCCTGGCTGGCTCCTCGCCTTCCGTTGCGTGTTGTCGCACAGCCGAAGAGACAGCGGCGCTCCGCGCCTGCTTCTTTCCTGACGGTGCCCGCACTCGGACGCTGCGGTGGCAGCAGGGAGGAGCTCTCGCTCTGCCTCACCCCTTCCTGCGCCAGCGCTCTCACAGTGACACACGCGCAACGGTGAACTGCTCTCGCTTTTCCTTCGCGCACTCCCAATGCTCATTCTCAAGCTCCCTCTCAGCCTCGGCACACATCAGCTCCCGCGGTGCAAACGTCAGGCGATTTCTCCCACGTCGCAGGCCTTCGGGCACCTCAGGCTTAGTGCCGCTGCTGCTCCTCACCTTCTCTCGTTTGTCGTTTCACAGCCAAACACACAGTGGCCCTCCGTGCCTCCTTGGTTCCTGCCAGCGCCCGCACTCTGTCTCCCCTGCGGTGGCAGCACGGAAAGCTCTCGCTCTTCCTCCTCCTTTGCCAGCGCTTTCATCGCAGCGAAACGCAACGCTCAGCTGCACTTGCCTTGCCTCCCGACGCTATGACTACGTTTTCCCGAGCTCGCTCTCCCTTTCGGCACAGACCAGCTTCCCGAAGCGCAAACGTCCCCGTCCAGCCGTTTCTCCCACAGCAAAGGTGACGGCAGCACGGAAAGCTGCTGCCGCTGCTCCCTCGCCTTCCCTCACCACCGCGTTCACGGCCAAAAGCACACTGGGGCTGCGTGCTCGCCCAGCTCCTAAAACTGCCCCCACTCTCCGACTCGCTGTCACGATCGGCAGAGCCCTGCTCCCGCACCGCAAGCGTCCAGCCCAGTTCCGCCACAGCGAGGGCGAAAGCACTCGGAGCTCTTGCTGCTCTTCAGCTTTGCTCGCCGCTTCATTCACAGCCAAACGCCACTGCGGCTGCGTGCTCAGCCCGGCTCCTAAAACTGCCCAAACTCTCTCTCACTGTCACGATCGGCAGAGCCCTGCCTCCCGCGCCGCAAACCTCCAGCCAGTTCTCCCACAGCGAAAGCGCTCAAAGCCCTGGCTGGCTCCTCGCCTTCCGTTGCGTGTTGTCGCACAGCCGAAGAGACAGCGGCGCTCCGCGCCTGCTTCTTTCCTGACGGTGCCCGCACTCGGACGCTGCGGTGGCAGCAGGGAGGAGCTCTCGCTCTGCCTCACCCCTTCCTGCGCCAGCGCTCTCACAGTGACACACGCGCAACGGTGAACTGCTCTCGCTTTTCCTTCGCGCACTCCCAATGCTCATTCTCAAGCTCCCTCTCAGCCTCGGCACACATCAGCTCCCGCGGTGCAAACGTCAGGCGATTTCTCCCACGTCGCAGGCCTTCGGGCACCTCAGGCTTAGTGCCGCTGCTGCTCCTCACCTTCTCTCGTTTGTCGTTTCACAGCCAAACACACAGTGGCCCTCCGTGCCTCCTTGGTTCCTGCCAGCGCCCGCACTCTGTCTCCCCTGCGGTGGCAGCACGGAAAGCTCTCGCTCTTCCTCCTCCTTTGCCAGCGCTTTCATCGCAGCGAAACGCAACGCTCAGCTGCACTTGCCTTGCCTCCCGACGCTATGACTACGTTTTCCCGAGCTCGCTCTCCCTTTCGGCACAGACCAGCTTCCCGAAGCGCAAACGTCCCCGTCCAGCCGTTTCTCCCACAGCAAAGGTGACGGCAGCACGGAAAGCTGCTGCCGCTGCTCCCTCGCCTTCCCTCACCACCGCGTTCACGGCCAAAAGCACACTGGGGCTGCGTGCTCGCCCAGCTCCTAAAACTGCCCCCACTCTCCGACTCGCTGTCACGATCGGCAGAGCCCTGCTCCCGCACCGCAAGCGTCCAGCCCAGTTCCGCCACAGCGAGGGCGAAAGCACTCGGAGCTCTTGCTGCTCTTCAGCTTTGCTCGCCGCTTCATTCACAGCCAAACGCCACTGCGGCTGCGTGCTCAGCCCGGCTCCTAAAACTGCCCAAACTCTCTCTCACTGTCACGATCGGCAGAGCCCTGCCTCCCGCGCCGCAAACCTCCAGCCAGTTCTCCCACAGCGAAAGCGCTCAAAGCCCTGGCTGGCTCCTCGCCTTCCGTTGCGTGTTGTCGCACAGCCGAAGAGACAGCGGCGCTCCGCGCCTGCTTCTTTCCTGACGGTGCCCGCACTCGGACGCTGCGGTGGCAGCAGG
>NW_027461455.1:0-24140 GCF_030463565.1 Pelecanus crispus | reverse complement strand
CACAAGGAGCGCTTAAGCCCTGAGAGCTGTGGTGTGGGAGGCACGGCTGCGCGTTTGCGCTTCTGGCAGCTGCCCTGTGCCGAGAGCGAGAGTGAGCTTGAAGGGGTGTGTACCCCAGAGCGCCTGGAGGCGAGGCAGGTGCAGTTCACCGCCGTGCGCTTCGCTGTCCGAGTGCTGGCCAGGGAAGGCGAGGAAGGAAGGGCAGCTCCGCGTGCGGGCCCCTTTGCTGTGGGAGAACTGGCTCGGCGGAGCTGTGTTGTACGGGGGGCCGGGCTCACGCCGATGGCACAGAGCGGCGCTCCGGGCTGGCTTAGCTCCTAACCGTGCTGGGAGAGAGCTGTGGGAGAGACGACCGGCTCCCAAAGCGCAAGCGTCCGGCGATTTCTCCCACGCCGTGCCCTAGCTGTCAGGGCTGAGCGCTCTCGCGGATCCTCACCTCGCCTTGCCAGCGCTTTCGCAGGCAAACACCCTCCGGGCACCTGCCCTTGCCTTGCCTCCCAGCACTCTCCCAATCCGCAGGCATTCTCAAGCTCACGCTCGCTCTCGGCACAGAGCAGCTCCCAAACGGCAAGCGTCCGGCGCTCTCTCCCACGCCGTACATGGCTCTCCGGGCTGAGAGCTCTTGCGGGTCTTCGCCTCGCCTTGCCAGCGCTTTCGCAGGCAAAGCCACGGCGGACGCTTGCCCTTTGGCAGCTGGGCTGTGCCGAGAAGCGAGCGGGAGCTTGACAACGCGGATTGGGAAGTGCCTGGGGGAGAAGCGAGTGCAGTTCACCGTCGTGTGTTTGGCTGTGAACGCGCTGACAAAGGAAGGTGAGGAGCAGCGGGAGCTCTGCGTGCTGGCGCCTTTGCTGTGGGAGAACCGGCTGGACGTTTGGCAGTGTCGGAGCAGGGCTCTCTGCCAATGGCGACAGGGAGACAGAGGGTCGGTACGGCTAGCAGGAGGTGGGCAAGCACGGAGCGCCCGCGTGGTTTTGGCCGTGAGAACGGTGGCAACGGGAGGGGAGGGGCACAAGGAGCGCTTAAGCCCTGAGAGCTGTGGTGTGGGAGGCACGGCTGCGCGTTTGCGCTTCTGGCAGCTGCCCTGTGCCGAGAGCGAGAGTGAGCTTGAAGGGGTGTGTACCCCAGAGCGCCTGGAGGCGAGGCAGGTGCAGTTCACCGCCGTGCGCTTCGCTGTCCGAGTGCTGGCCAGGGAAGGCGAGGAAGGAAGGGCAGCTCCGCGTGCGGGCCCCTTTGCTGTGGGAGAACTGGCTCGGCGGAGCTGTGTTGTACGGGGGGCCGGGCTCACGCCGATGGCACAGAGCGGCGCTCCGGGCTGGCTTAGCTCCTAACCGTGCTGGGAGAGAGCTGTGGGAGAGACGACCGGCTCCCAAAGCGCAAGCGTCCGGCGATTTCTCCCACGCCGTGCCCTAGCTGTCAGGGCTGAGCGCTCTCGCGGATCCTCACCTCGCCTTGCCAGCGCTTTCGCAGGCAAACACCCTCCGGGCACCTGCCCTTGCCTTGCCTCCCAGCACTCTCCCAATCCGCAGGCATTCTCAAGCTCACGCTCGCTCTCGGCACAGAGCAGCTCCCAAACGGCAAGCGTCCGGCGCTCTCTCCCACGCCGTACATGGCTCTCCGGGCTGAGAGCTCTTGCGGGTCTTCGCCTCGCCTTGCCAGCGCTTTCGCAGGCAAAGCCACGGCGGACGCTTGCCCTTTGGCAGCTGGGCTGTGCCGAGAAGCGAGCGGGAGCTTGACAACGCGGATTGGGAAGTGCCTGGGGGAGAAGCGAGTGCAGTTCACCGTCGTGTGTTTGGCTGTGAACGCGCTGACAAAGGAAGGTGAGGAGCAGCGGGAGCTCTGCGTGCTGGCGCCTTTGCTGTGGGAGAACCGGCTGGACGTTTGGCAGTGTCGGAGCAGGGCTCTCTGCCAATGGCGACAGGGAGACAGAGGGTCGGTACGGCTAGCAGGAGGTGGGCAAGCACGGAGCGCCCGCGTGGTTTTGGCCGTGAGAACGGTGGCAACGGGAGGGGAGGGGCACAAGGAGCGCTTAAGCCCTGAGAGCTGTGGTGTGGGAGGCACGGCTGCGCGTTTGCGCTTCTGGCAGCTGCCCTGTGCCGAGAGCGAGAGTGAGCTTGAAGGGGTGTGTACCCCAGAGCGCCTGGAGGCGAGGCAGGTGCAGTTCACCGCCGTGCGCTTCGCTGTCCGAGTGCTGGCCAGGGAAGGGCGAGGAAGGAAGGGCAGCTCCGCGTGCGGGCCCCTTTGCTGTGGGAGAACTGGCTCGGCGGAGCTGTGTTGTACGGGGGGCCGGGCTCACGCCGATGGCACAGAGCGGCGCTCCGGGCTGGCTTAGCTCCTAACCGTGCTGGGAGAGAGCTGTGGGAGAGACGACCGGCTCCCAAAGCGCAAGCGTCCGGCGATTTCTCCCACGCCGTGCCCTAGCTGTCAGGGCTGAGCGCTCTCGCGGATCCTCACCTCGCCTTGCCAGCGCTTTCGCAGGCAAACACCCTCCGGGCACCTGCCCTTGCCTTGCCTCCCAGCACTCTCCCAATCCGCAGGCATTCTCAAGCTCACGCTCGCTCTCGGCACAGAGCAGCTCCCAAACGGCAAGCGTCCGGCGCTCTCTCCCACGCCGTACATGGCTCTCCGGGCTGAGAGCTCTTGCGGGTCTTCGCCTCGCCTTGCCAGCGCTTTCGCAGGCAAAGCCACGGCGGACGCTTGCCCTTTGGCAGCTGGGCTGTGCCGAGAAGCGAGCGGGAGCTTGACAACGCGGATTGGGAAGTGCCTGGGGGAGAAGCGAGTGCAGTTCACCGTCGTGTGTTTGGCTGTGAACGCGCTGACAAAGGAAGGTGAGGAGCAGCGGGAGCTCTGCGTGCTGGCGCCTTTGCTGTGGGAGAGAACCGGCTGGACGTTTGGCAGTGTCGGAGCAGGGCTCTCTGCCAATGGCGACAGGGAGACAGAGGGTCGGTACGGCTAGCAGGAGGTGGGCAAGCAGGGAGCGCCCGCGTGGTTTTGGCCGTGAGAACGGTGGCAACGGGAGGGGAGGGGCACAAGGAGCGCTTAAGCCCTGAGAGCTGTGGTGTGGGAGGCACGGCTGCGCGTTTGCGCTTCTGGCAGCTGCCCTGTGCCGAGAGCGAGAGTGAGCTTGAAGGGGTGTGTACCCCAGAGCGCCTGGAGGCGAGGCAGGTGCAGTTCACCGCCGTGCGCTTCGCTGTCCGAGTGCTGGCCAGGGAAGGCGAGGAAGGAAGGGCAGCTCCGCGTGCGGGCCCCTTTGCTGTGGGAGAACTGGCTCGGCGGAGCTGTGTTGTACGGGGGGCCGGGCTCACGCCGATGGCACAGAGCGGCGCTCCGGGCTGGCTTAGCTCCTAACCGTGCTGGGAGAGAGCTGTGGGAGAGACGACCGGCTCCCAAAGCGCAAGCGTCCGGCGATTTCTCCCACGCCGTGCCCTAGCTGTCAGGGCTGAGCGCTCTCGCGGATCCTCACCTCGCCTTGCCAGCGCTTTCGCAGGCAAACACCCTCCGGGCACCTGCCCTTGCCTTGCCTCCCAGCACTCTCCCAATCCGCAGGCATTCTCAAGCTCACGCTCGCTCTCGGCACAGAGCAGCTCCCAAACGGCAAGCGTCCGGCGCTCTCTCCCACGCCGTACATGGCTCTCCGGGCTGAGAGCTCTTGCGGGTCTTCGCCTCGCCTTGCCAGCGCTTTCGCAGGCAAAGCCACGGCGGACGCTTGCCCTTTGGCAGCTGGGCTGTGCCGAGAAGCGAGCGGGAGCTTGACAACGCGGATTGGGAAGTGCCTGGGGGAGAAGCGAGTGCAGTTCACCGTCGTGTGTTTGGCTGTGAACGCGCTGACAAAGGAAGGTGAGGAGCAGCGGGAGCTCTGCGTGCTGGCGCCTTTGCTGTGGGAGAACCGGCTGGACGTTTGGCAGTGTCGGAGCAGGGCTCTCTGCCAATGGCGACAGGGAGACAGAGGGTCGGTACGGCTAGCAGGAGGTGGGCAAGCACGGAGCGCCCGCGTGGTTTTGGCCGTGAGAACGGTGGCAACGGGAGGGGAGGGGCACAAGGAGCGCTTAAGCCCTGAGAGCTGTGGTGTGGGAGGCACGGCTGCGCGTTTGCGCTTCTGGCAGCTGCCCTGTGCCGAGAGCGAGAGTGAGCTTGAAGGGGTGTGTACCCCAGAGCGCCTGGAGGCGAGGCAGGTGCAGTTCACCGCCGTGCGCTTCGCTGTCCGAGTGCTGGCCAGGGAAGGCGAGGAAGGAAGGGCAGCTCGCGTGCGGGCCCCTTTGCTGTGGGAGAACTGGCTCGGCGGAGCTGTGTTGTACGGGGGGCCGGGCTCACGCCGATGGCACAGAGCGGCGCTCCGGGCTGGCTTAGCTCCTAACCGTGCTGGGAGAGAGCTGTGGGAGAGACGACCGGCTCCCAAAGCGCAAGCGTCCGGCGATTTCTCCCACGCCGTGCCCTAGCTGTCAGGGCTGAGCGCTCTCGCGGATCCTCACCTCGCCTTGCCAGCGCTTTCGCAGGCAAACACCCTCCGGGCACCTGCCCTTGCCTTGCCTCCCAGCACTCTCCCAATCCGCAGGCATTCTCAAGCTCACGCTCGCTCTCGGCACAGAGCAGCTCCCAAACGGCAAGCGTCCGGCGCTCTCTCCCACGCCGTACATGGCTCTCCGGGCTGAGAGCTCTTGCGGGTCTTCGCCTCGCCTTGCCAGCGCTTTCGCAGGCAAAGCCACGGCGGACGCTTGCCCTTTGGCAGCTGGGCTGTGCCGAGAAGCGAGCGGGAGCTTGACAACGCGGATTGGGAAGTGCCTGGGGGAGAAGCGAGTGCAGTTCACCGTCGTGTGTTTGGCTGTGAACGCGCTGACAAAGGAAGGTGAGGAGCAGCGGGAGCTCTGCGTGCTGGCGCCTTTGCTGTGGGAGAACCGGCTGGACGTTTGGCAGTGTCGGAGCAGGGCTCTCTGCCAATGGCGACAGGGAGACAGAGGGTCGGTACGGCTAGCAGGAGGTGGGCAAGCACGGAGCGCCCGCGTGGTTTTGGCCGTGAGAACGGTGGCAACGGGAGGGGAGGGGCACAAGGAGCGCTTAAGCCCTGAGAGCTGTGGTGTGGGAGGCACGGCTGCGCGTTTGCGCTTCTGGCAGCTGCCCTGTGCCGAGAGCGAGAGTGAGCTTGAAGGGGTGTGTACCCCAGAGCGCCTGGAGGCGAGGCAGGTGCAGTTCACCGCCGTGCGCTTCGCTGTCCGAGTGCTGGCCAGGGAAGGCGAGGAAGGAAGGGCAGCTCCGCGTGCGGGCCCCTTTGCTGTGGGAGAACTGGCTCGGCGGAGCTGTGTTGTACGGGGGGCCGGGCTCACGCCGATGGCACAGAGCGGCGCTCCGGGCTGGCTTAGCTCCTAACCGTGCTGGGAGAGAGCTGTGGGAGAGACGACCGGCTCCCAAAGCGCAAGCGTCCGGCGATTTCTCCCACGCCGTGCCCTAGCTGTCAGGGCTGAGCGCTCTCGCGGATCCTCACCTCGCCTTGCCAGCGCTTTCGCAGGCAAACACCCTCCGGGCACCTGCCCTTGCCTTGCCTCCCAGCACTCTCCCAATCCGCAGGCATTCTCAAGCTCACGCTCGCTCTCGGCACAGAGCAGCTCCCAAACGGCAAGCGTCCGGCGCTCTCTCCCACGCCGTACATGGCTCTCCGGGCTGAGAGCTCTTGCGGGTCTTCGCCTCGCCTTGCCAGCGCTTTCGCAGGCAAAGCCACGGCGGACGCTTGCCCTTTGGCAGCTGGGCTGTGCCGAGAAGCGAGCGGGAGCTTGACAACGCGGATTGGGAAGTGCCTGGGGGAGAAGCGAGTGCAGTTCACCGTCGTGTGTTTGGCTGTGAACGCGCTGACAAAGGAAGGTGAGGAGCAGCGGGAGCTCTGCGTGCTGGCGCCTTTGCTGTGGGAGAACCGGCTGGACGTTTGGCAGTGTCGGAGCAGGGCTCTCTGCCAATGGCGACAGGGAGACAGAGGGTCGGTACGGCTAGCAGGAGGTGGGCAAGCACGGAGCGCCCGCGTGGTTTTGGCCGTGAGAACGGTGGCAACGGGAGGGGAGGGGCACAAGGAGCGCTTAAGCCCTGAGAGCTGTGGTGTGGGAGGCACGGCTGCGCGTTTGCGCTTCTGGCAGCTGCCCTGTGCCGAGAGCGAGAGTGAGCTTGAAGGGGTGTGTACCCCAGAGCGCCTGGAGGCGAGGCAGGTGCAGTTCACCGCCGTGCGCTTCGCTGTCCGAGTGCTGGCCAGGGAAGGCGAGGAAGGAAGGGCAGCTCCGCGTGCGGGCCCCTTTGCTGTGGGAGAACTGGCTCGGCGGAGCTGTGTTGTACGGGGGGCCGGGCTCACGCCGATGGCACAGAGCGGCGCTCCGGGCTGGCTTAGCTCCTAACCGTGCTGGGAGAGAGCTGTGGGAGAGACGACCGGCTCCCAAAGCGCAAGCGTCCGGCGATTTCTCCCACGCCGTGCCCTAGCTGTCAGGGCTGAGCGCTCTCGCGGATCCTCACCTCGCCTTGCCAGCGCTTTCGCAGGCAAACACCCTCCGGGCACCTGCCCTTGCCTTGCCTCCCAGCACTCTCCCAATCCGCAGGCATTCTCAAGCTCACGCTCGCTCTCGGCACAGAGCAGCTCCCAAACGGCAAGCGTCCGGCGCTCTCTCCCACGCCGTACATGGCTCTCCGGGCTGAGAGCTCTTGCGGGTCTTCGCCTCGCCTTGCCAGCGCTTTCGCAGGCAAAGCCACGGCGGACGCTTGCCCTTTGGCAGCTGGGCTGTGCCGAGAAGCGAGCGGGAGCTTGACAACGCGGATTGGGAAGTGCCTGGGGGAGAAGCGAGTGCAGTTCACCGTCGTGTGTTTGGCTGTGAACGCGCTGACAAAGGAAGGTGAGGAGCAGCGGGAGCTCTGCGTGCTGGCGCCTTTGCTGTGGGAGAACCGGCTGGACGTTTGGCAGTGTCGGAGCAGGGCTCTCTGCCAATGGCGACAGGGAGACAGAGGGTCGGTACGGCTAGCAGGAGGTGGGCAAGCACGGAGCGCCCGCGTGGTTTTGGCCGTGAGAACGGTGGCAACGGGAGGGGAGGGGCACAAGGAGCGCTTAAGCCCTGAGAGCTGTGGTGTGGGAGGCACGGCTGCGCGTTTGCGCTTCTGGCAGCTGCCCTGTGCCGAGAGCGAGAGTGAGCTTGAAGGGGTGTGTACCCCAGAGCGCCTGGAGGCGAGGCAGGTGCAGTTCACCGCCGTGCGCTTCGCTGTCCGAGTGCTGGCCAGGGAAGGCGAGGAAGGAAGGGCAGCTCCGCGTGCGGGCCCCTTTGCTGTGGGAGAACTGGCTCGGCGGAGCTGTGTTGTACGGGGGGCCGGGCTCACGCCGATGGCACAGAGCGGCGCTCCGGGCTGGCTTAGCTCCTAACCGTGCTGGGAGAGAGCTGTGGGAGAGACGACCGGCTCCCAAAGCGCAAGCGTCCGGCGATTTCTCCCACGCCGTGCCCTAGCTGTCAGGGCTGAGCGCTCTCGCGGATCCTCACCTCGCCTTGCCAGCGCTTTCGCAGGCAAACACCCTCCGGGCACCTGCCCTTGCCTTGCCTCCCAGCACTCTCCCAATCCGCAGGCATTCTCAAGCTCACGCTCGCTCTCGGCACAGAGCAGCTCCCAAACGGCAAGCGTCCGGCGCTCTCTCCCACGCCGTACATGGCTCTCCGGGCTGAGAGCTCTTGCGGGTCTTCGCCTCGCCTTGCCAGCGCTTTCGCAGGCAAAGCCACGGCGGACGCTTGCCCTTTGGCAGCTGGGCTGTGCCGAGAAGCGAGCGGGAGCTTGACAACGCGGATTGGGAAGTGCCTGGGGGAGAAGCGAGTGCAGTTCACCGTCGTGTGTTTGGCTGTGAACGCGCTGACAAAGGAAGGTGAGGAGCAGCGGGAGCTCTGCGTGCTGGCGCCTTTGCTGTGGGAGAACCGGCTGGACGTTTGGCAGTGTCGGAGCAGGGCTCTCTGCCAATGGCGACAGGGAGACAGAGGGTCGGTACGGCTAGCAGGAGGTGGGCAAGCACGGAGCGCCCGCGTGGTTTTGGCCGTGAGAACGGTGGCAACGGGAGGGGAGGGGCACAAGGAGCGCTTAAGCCCTGAGAGCTGTGGTGTGGGAGGCACGGCTGCGCGTTTGCGCTTCTGGCAGCTGCCCTGTGCCGAGAGCGAGAGTGAGCTTGAAGGGGTGTGTACCCCAGAGCGCCTGGAGGCGAGGCAGGTGCAGTTCACCGCCGTGCGCTTCGCTGTCCGAGTGCTGGCCAGGGAAGGCGAGGAAGGAAGGGCAGCTCCGCGTGCGGGCCCCTTTGCTGTGGGAGAACTGGCTCGGCGGAGCTGTGTTGTACGGGGGGCCGGGCTCACGCCGATGGCACAGAGCGGCGCTCCGGGCTGGCTTAGCTCCTAACCGTGCTGGGAGAGAGCTGTGGGAGAGACGACCGGCTCCCAAAGCGCAAGCGTCCGGCGATTTCTCCCACGCCGTGCCCTAGCTGTCAGGGCTGAGCGCTCTCGCGGATCCTCACCTCGCCTTGCCAGCGCTTTCGCAGGCAAACACCCTCCGGGCACCTGCCCTTGCCTTGCCTCCCAGCACTCTCCCAATCCGCAGGCATTCTCAAGCTCACGCTCGCTCTCGGCACAGAGCAGCTCCCAAACGGCAAGCGTCCGGCGCTCTCTCCCACGCCGTACATGGCTCTCCGGGCTGAGAGCTCTTGCGGGTCTTCGCCTCGCCTTGCCAGCGCTTTCGCAGGCAAAGCCACGGCGGACGCTTGCCCTTTGGCAGCTGGGCTGTGCCGAGAAGCGAGCGGGAGCTTGACAACGCGGATTGGGAAGTGCCTGGGGGAGAAGCGAGTGCAGTTCACCGTCGTGTGTTTGGCTGTGAACGCGCTGACAAAGGAAGGTGAGGAGCAGCGGGAGCTCTGCGTGCTGGCGCCTTTGCTGTGGGAGAACCGGCTGGACGTTTGGCAGTGTCGGAGCAGGGCTCTCTGCCAATGGCGACAGGGAGACAGAGGGTCGGTACGGCTAGCAGGAGGTGGGCAAGCAGGGAGCGCCCGCGTGGTTTTGGCCGTGAGAACGGTGGCAACGGGAGGGGAGGGGCACAAGGAGCGCTTAAGCCCTGAGAGCTGTGGTGTGGGAGGCACGGCTGCGCGTTTGCGCTTCTGGCAGCTGCCCTGTGCCGAGAGCGAGAGTGAGCTTGAAGGGGTGTGTACCCCAGAGCGCCTGGAGGCGAGGCAGGTGCAGTTCACCGCCGTGCGCTTCGCTGTCCGAGTGCTGGCCAGGGAAGGCGAGGAAGGAAGGGCAGCTCCGCGTGCGGGCCCCTTTGCTGTGGGAGAACTGGCTCGGCGGAGCTGTGTTGTACGGGGGGCCGGGCTCACGCCGATGGCACAGAGCGGCGCTCCGGGCTGGCTTAGCTCCTAACCGTGCTGGGAGAGAGCTGTGGGAGAGACGACCGGCTCCCAAAGCGCAAGCGTCCGGCGATTTCTCCCACGCCGTGCCCTAGCTGTCAGGGCTGAGCGCTCTCGCGGATCCTCACCTCGCCTTGCCAGCGCTTTCGCAGGCAAACACCCTCCGGGCACCTGCCCTTGCCTTGCCTCCCAGCACTCTCCCAATCCGCAGGCATTCTCAAGCTCACGCTCGCTCTCGGCACAGAGCAGCTCCCAAACGGCAAGCGTCCGGCGCTCTCTCCCACGCCGTACATGGCTCTCCGGGCTGAGAGCTCTTGCGGGTCTTCGCCTCGCCTTGCCAGCGCTTTCGCAGGCAAAGCCACGGCGGACGCTTGCCCTTTGGCAGCTGGGCTGTGCCGAGAAGCGAGCGGGAGCTTGACAACGCGGATTGGGAAGTGCCTGGGGGAGAAGCGAGTGCAGTTCACCGTCGTGTGTTTGGCTGTGAACGCGCTGACAAAGGAAGGTGAGGAGCAGCGGGAGCTCTGCGTGCTGGCGCCTTTGCTGTGGGAGAACCGGCTGGACGTTTGGCAGTGTCGGAGCAGGGCTCTCTGCCAATGGCGACAGGGAGACAGAGGGTCGGTACGGCTAGCAGGAGGTGGGCAAGCAGGGAGCGCCCGCGTGGTTTTGGCCGTGAGAACGGTGGCAACGGGAGGGGAGGGGCACAAGGAGCGCTTAAGCCCTGAGAGCTGTGGTGTGGGAGGCACGGCTGCGCGTTTGCGCTTCTGGCAGCTGCCCTGTGCCGAGAGCGAGAGTGAGCTTGAAGGGGTGTGTACCCCAGAGCGCCTGGAGGCGAGGCAGGTGCAGTTCACCGCCGTGCGCTTCGCTGTCCGAGTGCTGGCCAGGGAAGGCGAGGAAGGAAGGGCAGCTCCGCGTGCGGGCCCCTTTGCTGTGGGAGAACTGGCTCGGCGGAGCTGTGTTGTACGGGGGGCCGGGCTCACGCCGATGGCACAGAGCGGCGCTCCGGGCTGGCTTAGCTCCTAACCGTGCTGGGAGAGAGCTGTGGGAGAGACGACCGGCTCCCAAAGCGCAAGCGTCCGGCGATTTCTCCCACGCCGTGCCCTAGCTGTCAGGGCTGAGCGCTCTCGCGGATCCTCACCTCGCCTTGCCAGCGCTTTCGCAGGCAAACACCCTCCGGGCACCTGCCCTTGCCTTGCCTCCCAGCACTCTCCCAATCCGCAGGCATTCTCAAGCTCACGCTCGCTCTCGGCACAGAGCAGCTCCCAAACGGCAAGCGTCCGGCGCTCTCTCCCACGCCGTACATGGCTCTCCGGGCTGAGAGCTCTTGCGGGTCTTCGCCTCGCCTTGCCAGCGCTTTCGCAGGCAAAGCCACGGCGGACGCTTGCCCTTTGGCAGCTGGGCTGTGCCGAGAAGCGAGCGGGAGCTTGACAACGCGGATTGGGAAGTGCCTGGGGGAGAAGCGAGTGCAGTTCACCGTCGTGTGTTTGGCTGTGAACGCGCTGACAAAGGAAGGTGAGGAGCAGCGGGAGCTCTGCGTGCTGGCGCCTTTGCTGTGGGAGAACCGGCTGGACGTTTGGCAGTGTCGGAGCAGGGCTCTCTGCCAATGGCGACAGGGAGACAGAGGGTCGGTACGGCTAGCAGGAGGTGGGCAAGCAGGGAGCGCCCGCGTGGTTTTGGCCGTGAGAACGGTGGCAACGGGAGGGGAGGGGCACAAGGAGCGCTTAAGCCCTGAGAGCTGTGGTGTGGGAGGCACGGCTGCGCGTTTGCGCTTCTGGCAGCTGCCCTGTGCCGAGAGCGAGAGTGAGCTTGAAGGGGTGTGTACCCCAGAGCGCCTGGAGGCGAGGCAGGTGCAGTTCACCGCCGTGCGCTTCGCTGTCCGAGTGCTGGCCAGGGAAGGCGAGGAAGGAAGGGCAGCTCCGCGTGCGGGCCCCTTTGCTGTGGGAGAACTGGCTCGGCGGAGCTGTGTTGTACGGGGGGCCGGGCTCACGCCGATGGCACAGAGCGGCGCTCCGGGCTGGCTTAGCTCCTAACCGTGCTGGGAGAGAGCTGTGGGAGAGACGACCGGCTCCCAAAGCGCAAGCGTCCGGCGATTTCTCCCACGCCGTGCCCTAGCTGTCAGGGCTGAGCGCTCTCGCGGATCCTCACCTCGCCTTGCCAGCGCTTTCGCAGGCAAACACCCTCCGGGCACCTGCCCTTGCCTTGCCTCCCAGCACTCTCCCAATCCGCAGGCATTCTCAAGCTCACGCTCGCTCTCGGCACAGAGCAGCTCCCAAACGGCAAGCGTCCGGCGCTCTCTCCCACGCCGTACATGGCTCTCCGGGCTGAGAGCTCTTGCGGGTCTTCGCCTCGCCTTGCCAGCGCTTTCGCAGGCAAAGCCACGGCGGACGCTTGCCCTTTGGCAGCTGGGCTGTGCCGAGAAGCGAGCGGGAGCTTGACAACGCGGATTGGGAAGTGCCTGGGGGAGAAGCGAGTGCAGTTCACCGTCGTGTGTTTGGCTGTGAACGCGCTGACAAAGGAAGGTGAGGAGCAGCGGGAGCTCTGCGTGCTGGCGCCTTTGCTGTGGGAGAACCGGCTGGACGTTTGGCAGTGTCGGAGCAGGGCTCTCTGCCAATGGCGACAGGGAGACAGAGGGTCGGTACGGCTAGCAGGAGGTGGGCAAGCAGGGAGCGCCCGCGTGGTTTTGGCCGTGAGAACGGTGGCAACGGGAGGGGAGGGGCACAAGGAGCGCTTAAGCCCTGAGAGCTGTGGTGTGGGAGGCACGGCTGCGCGTTTGCGCTTCTGGCAGCTGCCCTGTGCCGAGAGCGAGAGTGAGCTTGAAGGGGTGTGTACCCCAGAGCGCCTGGAGGCGAGGCAGGTGCAGTTCACCGCCGTGCGCTTCGCTGTCCGAGTGCTGGCCAGGGAAGGCGAGGAAGGAAGGGCAGCTCCGCGTGCGGGCCCCTTTGCTGTGGGAGAACTGGCTCGGCGGAGCTGTGTTGTACGGGGGGCCGGGCTCACGCCGATGGCACAGAGCGGCGCTCCGGGCTGGCTTAGCTCCTAAGCGTGCTGGGAGAGAGCTGTGGGAGAGACGACCGGCTCCCAAAGCGCAAGCGTCCGGCGATTTCTCCCACGCCGTGCCCTAGCTGTCAGGGCTGAGCGCTCTCGCGGATCCTCACCTCGCCTTGCCAGCGCTTTCGCAGGCAAACACCCTCCGGGCACCTGCCCTTGCCTTGCCTCCCAGCACTCTCCCAATCCGCAGGCATTCTCAAGCTCACGCTCGCTCTCGGCACAGAGCAGCTCCCAAACGGCAAGCGTCCGGCGCTCTCTCCCACGCCGTACATGGCTCTCCGGGCTGAGAGCTCTTGCGGGTCTTCGCCTCGCCTTGCCAGCGCTTTCGCAGGCAAAGCCACGGCGGACGCTTGCCCTTTGGCAGCTGGGCTGTGCCGAGAAGCGAGCGGGAGCTTGACAACGCGGATTGGGAAGTGCCTGGGGGAGAAGCGAGTGCAGTTCACCGTCGTGTGTTTGGCTGTGAACGCGCTGACAAAGGAAGGTGAGGAGCAGCGGGAGCTCTGCGTGCTGGCGCCTTTGCTGTGGGAGAACCGGCTGGACGTTTGGCAGTGTCGGAGCAGGGCTCTCTGCCAATGGCGACAGGGAGACAGAGGGTCGGTACGGCTAGCAGGAGGTGGGCAAGCAGGGAGCGCCCGCGTGGTTTTGGCCGTGAGAACGGTGGCAACGGGAGGGGAGGGGCACAAGGAGCGCTTAAGCCCTGAGAGCTGTGGTGTGGGAGGCACGGCTGCGCGTTTGCGCTTCTGGCAGCTGCCCTGTGCCGAGAGCGAGAGTGAGCTTGAAGGGGTGTGTACCCCAGAGCGCCTGGAGGCGAGGCAGGTGCAGTTCACCGCCGTGCGCTTCGCTGTCCGAGTGCTGGCCAGGGAAGGCGAGGAAGGAAGGGCAGCTCCGCGTGCGGGCCCCTTTGCTGTGGGAGAACTGGCTCGGCGGAGCTGTGTTGTACGGGGGGCCGGGCTCACGCCGATGGCACAGAGCGGCGCTCCGGGCTGGCTTAGCTCCTAACCGTGCTGGGAGAGAGCTGTGGGAGAGACGACCGGCTCCCAAAGCGCAAGCGTCCGGCGATTTCTCCCACGCCGTGCCCTAGCTGTCAGGGCTGAGCGCTCTCGCGGATCCTCACCTCGCCTTGCCAGCGCTTTCGCAGGCAAACACCCTCCGGGCACCTGCCCTTGCCTTGCCTCCCAGCACTCTCCCAATCCGCAGGCATTCTCAAGCTCACGCTCGCTCTCGGCACAGAGCAGCTCCCAAACGGCAAGCGTCCGGCGCTCTCTCCCACGCCGTACATGGCTCTCCGGGCTGAGAGCTCTTGCGGGTCTTCGCCTCGCCTTGCCAGCGCTTTCGCAGGCAAAGCCACGGCGGACGCTTGCCCTTTGGCAGCTGGGCTGTGCCGAGAAGCGAGCGGGAGCTTGACAACGCGGATTGGGAAGTGCCTGGGGGAGAAGCGAGTGCAGTTCACCGTCGTGTGTTTGGCTGTGAACGCGCTGACAAAGGAAGGTGAGGAGCAGCGGGAGCTCTGCGTGCTGGCGCCTTTGCTGTGGGAGAACCGGCTGGACGTTTGGCAGTGTCGGAGCAGGGCTCTCTGCCAATGGCGACAGGGAGACAGAGGGTCGGTACGGCTAGCAGGAGGTGGGCAAGCAGGGAGCGCCCGCGTGGTTTTGGCCGTGAGAACGGTGGCAACGGGAGGGGAGGGGCACAAGGAGCGCTTAAGCCCTGAGAGCTGTGGTGTGGGAGGCACGGCTGCGCGTTTGCGCTTCTGGCAGCTGCCCTGTGCCGAGAGCGAGAGTGAGCTTGAAGGGGTGTGTACCCCAGAGCGCCTGGAGGCGAGGCAGGTGCAGTTCACCGCCGTGCGCTTCGCTGTCCGAGTGCTGGCCAGGGAAGGCGAGGAAGGAAGGGCAGCTCCGCGTGCGGGCCCCTTTGCTGTGGGAGAACTGGCTCGGCGGAGCTGTGTTGTACGGGGGGCCGGGCTCACGCCGATGGCACAGAGCGGCGCTCCGGGCTGGCTTAGCTCCTAACCGTGCTGGGAGAGAGCTGTGGGAGAGACGACCGGCTCCCAAAGCGCAAGCGTCCGGCGATTTCTCCCACGCCGTGCCCTAGCTGTCAGGGCTGAGCGCTCTCGCGGATCCTCACCTCGCCTTGCCAGCGCTTTCGCAGGCAAACACCCTCCGGGCACCTGCCCTTGCCTTGCCTCCCAGCACTCTCCCAATCCGCAGGCATTCTCAAGCTCACGCTCGCTCTCGGCACAGAGCAGCTCCCAAACGGCAAGCGTCCGGCGCTCTCTCCCACGCCGTACATGGCTCTCCGGGCTGAGAGCTCTTGCGGGTCTTCGCCTCGCCTTGCCAGCGCTTTCGCAGGCAAAGCCACGGCGGACGCTTGCCCTTTGGCAGCTGGGCTGTGCCGAGAAGCGAGCGGGAGCTTGACAACGCGGATTGGGAAGTGCCTGGGGGAGAAGCGAGTGCAGTTCACCGTCGTGTGTTTGGCTGTGAACGCGCTGACAAAGGAAGGTGAGGAGCAGCGGGAGCTCTGCGTGCTGGCGCCTTTGCTGTGGGAGAACCGGCTGGACGTTTGGCAGTGTCGGAGCAGGGCTCTCTGCCAATGGCGACAGGGAGACAGAGGGTCGGTACGGCTAGCAGGAGGTGGGCAAGCACGGAGCGCCCGCGTGGTTTTGGCCGTGAGAACGGTGGCAACGGGAGGGGAGGGGCACAAGGAGCGCTTAAGCCCTGAGAGCTGTGGTGTGGGAGGCACGGCTGCGCGTTTGCGCTTCTGGCAGCTGCCCTGTGCCGAGAGCGAGAGTGAGCTTGAAGGGGTGTGTACCCCAGAGCGCCTGGAGGCGAGGCAGGTGCAGTTCACCGCCGTGCGCTTCGCTGTCCGAGTGCTGGCCAGGGAAGGCGAGGAAGGAAGGGCAGCTCCGCGTGCGGGCCCCTTTGCTGTGGGAGAACTGGCTCGGCGGAGCTGTGTTGTACGGGGGGCCGGGCTCACGCCGATGGCACAGAGCGGCGCTCCGGGCTGGCTTAGCTCCTAACCGTGCTGGGAGAGAGCTGTGGGAGAGACGACCGGCTCCCAAAGCGCAAGCGTCCGGCGATTTCTCCCACGCCGTGCCCTAGCTGTCAGGGCTGAGCGCTCTCGCGGATCCTCACCTCGCCTTGCCAGCGCTTTCGCAGGCAAACACCCTCCGGGCACCTGCCCTTGCCTTGCCTCCCAGCACTCTCCCAATCCGCAGGCATTCTCAAGCTCACGCTCGCTCTCGGCACAGAGCAGCTCCCAAACGGCAAGCGTCCGGCGCTCTCTCCCACGCCGTACATGGCTCTCCGGGCTGAGAGCTCTTGCGGGTCTTCGCCTCGCCTTGCCAGCGCTTTCGCAGGCAAAGCCACGGCGGACGCTTGCCCTTTGGCAGCTGGGCTGTGCCGAGAAGCGAGCGGGAGCTTGACAACGCGGATTGGGAAGTGCCTGGGGGAGAAGCGAGTGCAGTTCACCGTCGTGTGTTTGGCTGTGAACGCGCTGACAAAGGAAGGTGAGGAGCAGCGGGAGCTCTGCGTGCTGGCGCCTTTGCTGTGGGAGAACCGGCTGGACGTTTGGCAGTGTCGGAGCAGGGCTCTCTGCCAATGGCGACAGGGAGACAGAGGGTCGGTACGGCTAGCAGGAGGTGGGCAAGCACGGAGCGCCCGCGTGGTTTTGGCCGTGAGAACGGTGGCAACGGGAGGGGAGGGGCACAAGGAGCGCTTAAGCCCTGAGAGCTGTGGTGTGGGAGGCACGGCTGCGCGTTTGCGCTTCTGGCAGCTGCCCTGTGCCGAGAGCGAGAGTGAGCTTGAAGGGGTGTGTACCCCAGAGCGCCTGGAGGCGAGGCAGGTGCAGTTCACCGCCGTGCGCTTCGCTGTCCGAGTGCTGGCCAGGGAAGGCGAGGAAGGAAGGGCAGCTCCGCGTGCGGGCCCCTTTGCTGTGGGAGAACTGGCTCGGCGGAGCTGTGTTGTACGGGGGGCCGGGCTCACGCCGATGGCACAGAGCGGCGCTCCGGGCTGGCTTAGCTCCTAACCGTGCTGGGAGAGAGCTGTGGGAGAGACGACCGGCTCCCAAAGCGCAAGCGTCCGGCGATTTCTCCCACGCCGTGCCCTAGCTGTCAGGGCTGAGCGCTCTCGCGGATCCTCACCTCGCCTTGCCAGCGCTTTCGCAGGCAAACACCCTCCGGGCACCTGCCCTTGCCTTGCCTCCCAGCACTCTCCCAATCCGCAGGCATTCTCAAGCTCACGCTCGCTCTCGGCACAGAGCAGCTCCCAAACGGCAAGCGTCCGGCGCTCTCTCCCACGCCGTACATGGCTCTCCGGGCTGAGAGCTCTTGCGGGTCTTCGCCTCGCCTTGCCAGCGCTTTCGCAGGCAAAGCCACGGCGGACGCTTGCCCTTTGGCAGCTGGGCTGTGCCGAGAAGCGAGCGGGAGCTTGACAACGCGGATTGGGAAGTGCCTGGGGGAGAAGCGAGTGCAGTTCACCGTCGTGTGTTTGGCTGTGAACGCGCTGACAAAGGAAGGTGAGGAGCAGCGGGAGCTCTGCGTGCTGGCGCCTTTGCTGTGGGAGAACCGGCTGGACGTTTGGCAGTGTCGGAGCAGGGCTCTCTGCCAATGGCGACAGGGAGACAGAGGGTCGGTACGGCTAGCAGGAGGTGGGCAAGCACGGAGCGCCCGCGTGGTTTTGGCCGTGAGAACGGTGGCAACGGGAGGGGAGGGGCACAAGGAGCGCTTAAGCCCTGAGAGCTGTGGTGTGGGAGGCACGGCTGCGCGTTTGCGCTTCTGGCAGCTGCCCTGTGCCGAGAGCGAGAGTGAGCTTGAAGGGGTGTGTACCCCAGAGCGCCTGGAGGCGAGGCAGGTGCAGTTCACCGCCGTGCGCTTCGCTGTCCGAGTGCTGGCCAGGGAAGGCGAGGAAGGAAGGGCAGCTCCGCGTGCGGGCCCCTTTGCTGTGGGAGAACTGGCTCGGCGGAGCTGTGTTGTACGGGGGGCCGGGCTCACGCCGATGGCACAGAGCGGCGCTCCGGGCTGGCTTAGCTCCTAACCGTGCTGGGAGAGAGCTGTGGGAGAGACGACCGGCTCCCAAAGCGCAAGCGTCCGGCGATTTCTCCCACGCCGTGCCCTAGCTGTCAGGGCTGAGCGCTCTCGCGGATCCTCACCTCGCCTTGCCAGCGCTTTCGCAGGCAAACACCCTCCGGGCACCTGCCCTTGCCTTGCCTCCCAGCACTCTCCCAATCCGCAGGCATTCTCAAGCTCACGCTCGCTCTCGGCACAGAGCAGCTCCCAAACGGCAAGCGTCCGGCGCTCTCTCCCACGCCGTACATGGCTCTCCGGGCTGAGAGCTCTTGCGGGTCTTCGCCTCGCCTTGCCAGCGCTTTCGCAGGCAAAGCCACGGCGGACGCTTGCCCTTTGGCAGCTGGGCTGTGCCGAGAAGCGAGCGGGAGCTTGACAACGCGGATTGGGAAGTGCCTGGGGGAGAAGCGAGTGCAGTTCACCGTCGTGTGTTTGGCTGTGAACGCGCTGACAAAGGAAGGTGAGGAGCAGCGGGAGCTCTGCGTGCTGGCGCCTTTGCTGTGGGAGAACCGGCTGGACGTTTGGCAGTGTCGGAGCAGGGCTCTCTGCCAATGGCGACAGGGAGACAGAGGGTCGGTACGGCTAGCAGGAGGTGGGCAAGCACGGAGCGCCCGCGTGGTTTTGGCCGTGAGAACGGTGGCAACGGGAGGGGAGGGGCACAAGGAGCGCTTAAGCCCTGAGAGCTGTGGTGTGGGAGGCACGGCTGCGCGTTTGCGCTTCTGGCAGCTGCCCTGTGCCGAGAGCGAGAGTGAGCTTGAAGGGGTGTGTACCCCAGAGCGCCTGGAGGCGAGGCAGGTGCAGTTCACCGCCGTGCGCTTCGCTGTCCGAGTGCTGGCCAGGGAAGGCGAGGAAGGAAGGGCAGCTCCGCGTGCGGGCCCCTTTGCTGTGGGAGAACTGGCTCGGCGGAGCTGTGTTGTACGGGGGGCCGGGCTCACGCCGATGGCACAGAGCGGCGCTCCGGGCTGGCTTAGCTCCTAACCGTGCTGGGAGAGAGCTGTGGGAGAGACGACCGGCTCCCAAAGCGCAAGCGTCCGGCGATTTCTCCCACGCCGTGCCCTAGCTGTCAGGGCTGAGCGCTCTCGCGGATCCTCACCTCGCCTTGCCAGCGCTTTCGCAGGCAAACACCCTCCGGGCACCTGCCCTTGCCTTGCCTCCCAGCACTCTCCCAATCCGCAGGCATTCTCAAGCTCACGCTCGCTCTCGGCACAGAGCAGCTCCCAAACGGCAAGCGTCCGGCGCTCTCTCCCACGCCGTACATGGCTCTCCGGGCTGAGAGCTCTTGCGGGTCTTCGCCTCGCCTTGCCAGCGCTTTCGCAGGCAAAGCCACGGCGGACGCTTGCCCTTTGGCAGCTGGGCTGTGCCGAGAAGCGAGCGGGAGCTTGACAACGCGGATTGGGAAGTGCCTGGGGGAGAAGCGAGTGCAGTTCACCGTCGTGTGTTTGGCTGTGAACGCGCTGACAAAGGAAGGTGAGGAGCAGCGGGAGCTCTGCGTGCTGGCGCCTTTGCTGTGGGAGAACCGGCTGGACGTTTGGCAGTGTCGGAGCAGGGCTCTCTGCCAATGGCGACAGGGAGACAGAGGGTCGGTACGGCTAGCAGGAGGTGGGCAAGCAGGGAGCGCCCGCGTGGTTTTGGCCGTGAGAACGGTGGCAACGGGAGGGGAGGGGCACAAGGAGCGCTTAAGCCCTGAGAGCTGTGGTGTGGGAGGCACGGCTGCGCGTTTGCGCTTCTGGCAGCTGCCCTGTGCCGAGAGCGAGAGTGAGCTTGAAGGGGTGTGTACCCCAGAGCGCCTGGAGGCGAGGCAGGTGCAGTTCACCGCCGTGCGCTTCGCTGTCCGAGTGCTGGCCAGGGAAGGCGAGGAAGGAAGGGCAGCTCCGCGTGCGGGCCCCTTTGCTGTGGGAGAACTGGCTCGGCGGAGCTGTGTTGTACGGGGGGCCGGGCTCACGCCGATGGCACAGAGCGGCGCTCCGGGCTGGCTTAGCTCCTAACCGTGCTGGGAGAGAGCTGTGGGAGAGACGACCGGCTCCCAAAGCGCAAGCGTCCGGCGATTTCTCCCACGCCGTGCCCTAGCTGTCAGGGCTGAGCGCTCTCGCGGATCCTCACCTCGCCTTGCCAGCGCTTTCGCAGGCAAACACCCTCCGGGCACCTGCCCTTGCCTTGCCTCCCAGCACTCTCCCAATCCGCAGGCATTCTCAAGCTCACGCTCGCTCTCGGCACAGAGCAGCTCCCAAACGGCAAGCGTCCGGCGCTCTCTCCCACGCCGTACATGGCTCTCCGGGCTGAGAGCTCTTGCGGGTCTTCGCCTCGCCTTGCCAGCGCTTTCGCAGGCAAAGCCACGGCGGACGCTTGCCCTTTGGCAGCTGGGCTGTGCCGAGAAGCGAGCGGGAGCTTGACAACGCGGATTGGGAAGTGCCTGGGGGAGAAGCGAGTGCAGTTCACCGTCGTGTGTTTGGCTGTGAACGCGCTGACAAAGGAAGGTGAGGAGCAGCGGGAGCTCTGCGTGCTGGCGCCTTTGCTGTGGGAGAACCGGCTGGACGTTTGGCAGTGTCGGAGCAGGGCTCTCTGCCAATGGCGACAGGGAGACAGAGGGTCGGTACGGCTAGCAGGAGGTGGGCAAGCACGGAGCGCCCGCGTGGTTTTGGCCGTGAGAACGGTGGCAACGGGAGGGGAGGGGCACAAGGAGCGCTTAAGCCCTGAGAGCTGTGGTGTGGGAGGCACGGCTGCGCGTTTGCGCTTCTGGCAGCTGCCCTGTGCCGAGAGCGAGAGTGAGCTTGAAGGGGTGTGTACCCCAGAGCGCCTGGAGGCGAGGCAGGTGCAGTTCACCGCCGTGCGCTTCGCTGTCCGAGTGCTGGCCAGGGAAGGCGAGGAAGGAAGGGCAGCTCCGCGTGCGGGCCCCTTTGCTGTGGGAGAACTGGCTCGGCGGAGCTGTGTTGTACGGGGGGCCGGGCTCACGCCGATGGCACAGAGCGGCGCTCCGGGCTGGCTTAGCTCCTAACCGTGCTGGGAGAGAGCTGTGGGAGAGACGACCGGCTCCCAAAGCGCAAGCGTCCGGCGATTTCTCCCACGCCGTGCCCTAGCTGTCAGGGCTGAGCGCTCTCGCGGATCCTCACCTCGCCTTGCCAGCGCTTTCGCAGGCAAACACCCTCCGGGCACCTGCCCTTGCCTTGCCTCCCAGCACTCTCCCAATCCGCAGGCATTCTCAAGCTCACGCTCGCTCTCGGCACAGAGCAGCTCCCAAACGGCAAGCGTCCGGCGCTCTCTCCCACGCCGTACATGGCTCTCCGGGCTGAGAGCTCTTGCGGGTCTTCGCCTCGCCTTGCCAGCGCTTTCGCAGGCAAAGCCACGGCGGACGCTTGCCCTTTGGCAGCTGGGCTGTGCCGAGAAGCGAGCGGGAGCTTGACAACGCGGATTGGGAAGTGCCTGGGGGAGAAGCGAGTGCAGTTCACCGTCGTGTGTTTGGCTGTGAACGCGCTGACAAAGGAAGGTGAGGAGCAGCGGGAGCTCTGCGTGCTGGCGCCTTTGCTGTGGGAGAACCGGCTGGACGTTTGGCAGTGTCGGAGCAGGGCTCTCTGCCAATGGCGACAGGGAGACAGAGGGTCGGTACGGCTAGCAGGAGGTGGGCAAGCACGGAGCGCCCGCGTGGTTTTGGCCGTGAGAACGGTGGCAACGGGAGGGGAGGGGCACAAGGAGCGCTTAAGCCCTGAGAGCTGTGGTGTGGGAGGCACGGCTGCGCGTTTGCGCTTCTGGCAGCTGCCCTGTGCCGAGAGCGAGAGTGAGCTTGAAGGGGTGTGTACCCAGAGCGCCTGGAGGCGAGGCAGGTGCAGTTCACCGCCGTGCGCTTCGCTGTCCGAGTGCTGGCCAGGGAAGGCGAGGAAGGAAGGGCAGCTCCGCGTGCGGGCCCCTTTGCTGTGGGAGAACTGGCTCGGCGGAGCTGTGTTGTACGGGGGGCCGGGCTCACGCCGATGGCACAGAGCGGCGCTCCGGGCTGGCTTAGCTCCTAACCGTGCTGGGAGAGAGCTGTGGGAGAGACGACCGGCTCCCAAAGCGCAAGCGTCCGGCGATTTCTCCCACGCCGTGCCCTAGCTGTCAGGGCTGAGCGCTCTCGCGGATCCTCACCTCGCCTTGCCAGCGCTTTCGCAGGCAAACACCCTCCGGGCACCTGCCCTTGCCTTGCCTCCCAGCACTCTCCCAATCCGCAGGCATTCTCAAGCTCACGCTCGCTCTCGGCACAGAGCAGCTCCCAAACGGCAAGCGTCCGGCGCTCTCTCCCACGCCGTACATGGCTCTCCGGGCTGAGAGCTCTTGCGGGTCTTCGCCTCGCCTTGCCAGCGCTTTCGCAGGCAAAGCCACGGCGGACGCTTGCCCTTTGGCAGCTGGGCTGTGCCGAGAAGCGAGCGGGAGCTTGACAACGCGGATTGGGAAGTGCCTGGGGAGAAGCGAGTGCAGTTCACCGTCGTGTGTTTGGCTGTGAACGCGCTGACAAAGGAAGGTGAGGAGCAGCGGGAGCTCTGCGTGCTGGCGCCTTTGCTGTGGGAGAACCGGCTGGACGTTTGGCAGTGTCGGAGCAGGGCTCTCTGCCAATGGCGACAGGGAGACAGAGGGTCGGTACGGCTAGCAGGAGGTGGGCAAGCACGGAGCGCCCGCGTGGTTTTGGCCGTGAGAACGGTGGCAACGGGAGGGGAGGGGCACAAGGAGCGCTTAAGCCCTGAGAGCTGTGGTGTGGGAGGCACGGCTGCGCGTTTGCGCTTCTGGCAGCTGCCCTGTGCCGAGAGCGAGAGTGAGCTTGAAGGGGTGTGTACCCAGAGCGCCTGGAGGCGAGGCAGGTGCAGTTCACCGCCGTGCGCTTCGCTGTCCGAGTGCTGGCCAGGGAAGGCGAGGAAGGAAGGGCAGCTCCGCGTGCGGGCCCCTTTGCTGTGGGAGAACTGGCTCGGCGGAGCTGTGTTGTACGGGGGGCCGGGCTCACGCCGATGGCACAGAGCGGCGCTCCGGGCTGGCTTAGCTCCTAACCGTGCTGGGAGAGAGCTGTGGGAGAGACGACCGGCTCCCAAAGCGCAAGCGTCCGGCGATTTCTCCCACGCCGTGCCCTAGCTGTCAGGGCTGAGCGCTCTCGCGGATCCTCACCTCGCCTTGCCAGCGCTTTCGCAGGCAAACACCCTCCGGGCACCTGCCCTTGCCTTGCCTCCCAGCACTCTCCCAATCCGCAGGCATTCTCAAGCTCACGCTCGCTCTCGGCACAGAGCAGCTCCCAAACGGCAAGCGTCCGGCGCTCTCTCCCCACGCCGTACATGGCTCTCCGGGCTGAGAGCTCTTGCGGGTCTTCGCCTCGCCTTGCCAGCGCTTTCGCAGGCAAAGCCACGGCGGACGCTTGCCCTTTGGCAGCTGGGCTGTGCCGAGAAGCGAGCGGGAGCTTGACAACGCGGATTGGGAAGTGCCTGGGGGAGAAGCGAGTGCAGTTCACCGTCGTGTGTTTGGCTGTGAACGCGCTGACAAAGGAAGGTGAGGAGCAGCGGGAGCTCTGCGTGCTGGCGCCTTTGCTGTGGGAGAACCGGCTGGACGTTTGGCAGTGTCGGAGCAGGGCTCTCTGCCAATGGCGACAGGGAGACAGAGGGTCGGTACGGCTAGCAGGAGGTGGGCAAGCACGGAGCGCCCGCGTGGTTTTGGCCGTGAGAACGGTGGCAACGGGAGGGGAGGGGCACAAGGAGCGCTTAAGCCCTGAGAGCTGTGGTGTGGGAGGCACGGCTGCGCGTTTGCGCTTCTGGCAGCTGCCCTGTGCCGAGAGCGAGAGTGAGCTTGAAGGGGTGTGTACCCCAGAGCGCCTGGAGGCGAGGCAGGTGCAGTTCACCGCCGTGCGCTTCGCTGTCCGAGTGCTGGCCAGGGAAGGCGAGGAAGGAAGGGCAGCTCCGCGTGCGGGCCCCTTTGCTGTGGGAGAACTGGCTCGGCGGAGCTGTGTTGTACGGGGGGCCGGGCTCCACGCCGATGGCACAGAGCGGCGCTCCGGGCTGGCTTAGCTCCTAACCGTGCTGGGAGAGAGCTGTGGGAGAGACGACCGGCTCCCAAAGCGCAAGCGTCCGGCGATTTCTCCCACGCCGTGCCCTAGCTGTCAGGGCTGAGCGCTCTCGCGGATCCTCACCTCGCCTTGCCAGCGCTTTCGCAGGCAAACACCCTCCGGGCACCTGCCCTTGGCCTTGCCTCCCAGCACTCTCCCAATCCGCAGGCATTCTCAAGCTCACGCTCGCTCTCGGCACAGAGCAGCTCCCAAACGGCAAGCGTCCGGCGCTCTCTCCCACGCCGTACATGGCTCTCCGGGCTGAGAGCTCTTGCGGGTCTTCGCCTCGCCTTGCCAGCGCTTTCGCAGGCAAAGCCACGGCGGACGCTTGCCCTTTGGCAGCTGGCTGTGCCGAGAAGCGAGCGGGGAGCTTGACAACGCGGATTGGGAAGTGCCTGGGGGAGAAGCGAGTGCAGTTCACCGTCGTGTGTTTGGCTGTGAACGCGCTGACAAAGGAAGGTGAGAGCAGCGGGAGCTCTGCGTGCTGGCGCCTTTGCTGTGGGAGAACCGGCTGGACGTTTGGCAGTGTCGGAGCAGGGCTCTCTGCCAATGGCGACAGGGAGACAGAGGGTCGGTACGGCTAGCAGGAGGTGGGCAAGCACGGAGCGCCCGCGTGGTTTTGGCCG
>NW_027461454.1:0-24656 GCF_030463565.1 Pelecanus crispus | reverse complement strand
CAACCACTTGGAACCCCCCAAAACCCTTGGGACCCCCCCAAAACTCTTGGGACCCCCCCCCCCAAAACTCTTGGGGCCCCCCCCCCCCAAACCCCCTGCGACACCCCCCCAAAACCCTTTGGGCCCCCCCCAAAACTCTTGGGGTCCCCCCAAACCCCCTGCGACCCCCCCCCCCCAAACCCTTGGGGCCCCCCCAAACCCCCTGCGAACCCCCCAAACTCTTGGGGCCCCCCCCCAACCCCCCCCCTGTGACCCCCCCCCAAACCCTTGGGGCCCCCCCAAACTCTTGGGGCCCCCCCAACCCCCCCCTGCGACCCCCCCCCCAAACCCTTGGGGCCCCCCCAAACCCCCCTGCGAGCCCCCCCAAACCCTTTGGGCCCCCCCCAAAAGTCTTGGGGCCCCCCCCAAACCCCCTGCGACCCCCCCCCAAAACTCTTGGGGCCCCCCCAAACCCCCCGCGACCCCCCCCCAAAACCCTTTGGGCCCCCCCAAACCCTTGGGGCCCCCCCCCAAAACCCCCCTGCCGACCCCCCCCCAAACTTGGGGACCCCCCCCCCCCCAAACCCGGGGTCCCCCCATTTGTGGGGAATAAAGCGCCGCATTTTTTTTTTATTTTTTTGCATTCAAGGCTGATTTTGGGGGGACCCCCCCCCCCCCCCCCCCGCACCCCCAAATTTGGGGGGGGGGGGCACAGGATGGGGGGGAGGGGGGGCGCGCACGCGGCCAACAGGGTCCCCTCGATGGGGGGGGGGTCCCCAGGGGGGATTTTGGGGTCCCCAGGGGTGTGGGGTGGGGGGGGGGGGGTCCCCAGGGGGGATTTTGGGGTCCCCAGGATGTGGGGTGGGGGGTGGGGGGTCCCCAGGGGGGATTTTGGGGTCCCCCTCCTGATGGAATGGGGGTGGGGGGGTCCCCAGGGGGGATTTTTGGGGGTCCCCAGGATGTGGGGTGGGGCCGGGGGGGGTGCCCAGGGTGGGTTTTTTGGGGGTCCCCTTGTGATGGGATGGGGTTGGGGGGGTCCCCAGGGGCCGTGCGTGTGGGGCAGCCCCCCAAGTTGGGGGGCAGGCGCTCGGCTCGCCCCCCAGCCCCTGGGGCAGCCCCACAAGTTGGGGTCAGGCGCTCGGCTCGCCCCCCGGCCCTGGGGCAGCCCCACAAGTTGGGGGGCAGGCACTCAGCTCGCTCCCCGGCCCCTGGGGCAGCCCCACAAGTTGGGGGGCAGGCGCTCGGCTCGCCCCCCGGCCCCTGGGGCAGCCCCCCAAGTTGGGGGTCAGTTGCTCGGCTCGCCCCCCGGCCCCTGGGGCAGCCCCACAAGTTGGGGGGGCAGGGCCCTGGTCACCCCCAGCCCCTGGGGCAGCCCCACAAGTTGGGGGTCAGGGGCTCGGCTCGCCCCCCGGCCCCTGGGGCAGCCCCACAAGTTGGGGGGCAGGGCCCTGGTCACTCCCCGGCCCCTGGGGCAGCCCACAAGTTGGGGGGCAGGCACTCAGCTCGTCCCCCGGCCCCTGGGGCAGCCCCAAAAGTTGGGGGTCAGGCGCTCAGCTCGCCCCCTGGCCCCTGGGGCAGCCCCACAAGTTGGGGGGCAGGGCCCTGGTCACCCCCCAGCCCCTGGGGCAGCCCCACAAGTTGGGGGGCAGGCGCTCGGCTCGCCCCCCAGCCCCTGGGGCAGCCCCACAAGTTGGGGGGCAGGCGCTCGGCTCGCCCCCCAGCCCCTGGGGCAGCCCCACAAGTTGGGGGGCAGGCACTCAGCTCGCCCCCCGGCCCCTGGGGCAGCCCCAAAAGTTGGGGGTCAGGCGCTCAGCTCGCCCCCCCGGCCCCTGGGGCAGCCCCCACAAGTTGGGGGCAGGGCCCTGGTCACCCCCCCAGCCCCTGGGGCAGCCCCACAAGTTGGGGGGCAGGCGCTCGGCTCGCCCCCCAGCCCCTGGGGCAGCCCCACAAGTTGGGGGTCAGTTGCTCGGCCTCACCCCCCGGCCCCTGGGGGCAGCCCCACAAGTTGGGGGGCAGGGCCCTGGTCGGCCTCGGCGGGGAGCAGGCGGAGGGCGAAGTCGAGGGCAGCGGCCGCCGTGGGTCAGGCACCCCATGGAGACCACGTCCACGTGGGGCCCCAGGAAGTGGGGCAGCGTCTCCAGGCCGATGCCGCCGCTCGCCTCCACCGTCACCCCCGGCCGGGCGGCCTTGACCTCGGCCGCCGCCGCACGCAGGCCCTGCCGGACGCAGCCCCGTGAGCCGTGGGGCTGCCCCCCAACCGCCCCGCCCCACAACTTATGGGGCAGAGCCTCAACACTTGGGGGGAGAAGTTGGCCAAAAAGATGGTGGCGGCCTTTGGCCTCAGCCACCGCCTGCACCCCCTGCCAGACGCAGCCCCATTAGCTGTGGGGCTGCCCCCCAACCGCCCCAGCCCCACAACTTATGGGGCAGAGCTCCAAGACTTGGGGGAGAAGTGGCCAACGGGACGATGGCGGCCTTGGCCTTGGCCACCGCCGCACGCAGGCCCTGCCGGACGCAGCCCTGTGAGCTGTGGGGCTGCCCCCCAACCACCCTGCCCCACAACTTATGGGGGTGGGACTTGACCTCGGCCGCCGCCGCCCACAGCCCCTGCCTGACAGGGCCCTGTTAGCCGTGGGGCTGCCCCCCAACCACCCCAGCCCCACAACTTATGGGGCAGAGCCTCAAGACTTGGGGGGAGAAGTGGCCAAGAGAACAATGGCGGCCAATGGCGGCCTTGACCTCGGCCGCTGCCCGCAGGCCCTGCCGGATGCAGCCCCGTTAGCTGTGGGGCTGCCCCCCAACCACCCTGCCCCACAACTTATGGGGGCAGAGCCTCAAGACTTGGGGGGAGAAGTTGGCCAAGAGGACAATGGCGGCCTTGGCCTTGGCCGCCGCCTGCAGCCCCTACCTGACAGGGCCCTGTTAGCCGTGGGGCTGCCCCCCAACCACCCCCAGCCCCACAACTTATGGGGCAGAGCTCCCAGACCTGTGGGGAGAGTTGTCCAAGAGGACGATGTCGGCGCCGGCCTCGGCCGCCGTCACCGCCTCGGCCGCCGAGCCGCACTCCACCGCCAGCCGCCGCGTGAAGCCGCCCGCCCGCCGCGCCGCCAGCACCACCTGGGGGGCAGATGTGGGGCGGATGTGGGGCAGAGGGGGGGGGGCGCCCCATGGAGACCCCCCCCCACACACACGCGCACACCCCCACATATGGGGCTGGGCAGCGCTGAAATGGGGGGGTGGCCCCAGCTGGAACCCGCCAAATGGGGGCCCGACCCACTGACCCCCACCCATTGACCCCCAAGTGGAGTGCCCCCCCAATCGCCCCCCCCACCCATTGACCCCCAACTGGCCCCCCCCACCCACTGCCCCCCAACTGGGGTCCCAACCCATTGACCCCCCAACCATTGACCCCCAACTGGGCCCCCCCCCACCCACTGCCCCCCAACTGGGGTCCCAACCCATTGACCCCCCAACCATTGACCCCCAACTAGGGCCCGCCACCCCACTGCCCCCCAAGTGGGGTCCCAACCCATTGACCCCCACCCACTGCCCCCCAACTGGGCCCCCCCCCACCCACTGCCCCCCAACTGGCCCCCCCGCTCCCCACCGCCCCCCCAAGTGGGGTCCCAACCCATTGACCCCCCACCCACTGCCCCCCAACTGGGCCCCCCCCCCACCGCCCCCCAACTGGCCCCCCCACCCACTGCCCCCCAACTGGGGTCCCAACCCATTGACCCCCACCCACTGCCCCCCAACTGGACCCCCCCCCCCACTGCCCCCCAACTGGCCCCCTGCCCCACTGCCCCCCAACTGGGCCCCCCACCCCACCGCCCCCCCAACTGGGGTCCCAACCCATTGACCCCCCCCCACCGCCCCCCAACTGGCCCCCCTGCCCCCACTGCCCCCCAACTGGGGTCCCCAACCCATTGACCCCCCCACCCACTGCCCCCCAACTGGCCCCCCGCCCCCACCGCCCCCCAACTGGGCCCCCCCGCCCCACTGCCCCCCAACTGGGGTCCCAACCCCATTGACCCCCACCCACTGCCCCCCAACTGGCCCCCCTGCCCCCACCGCCCCCCAACTGGGGTCCCAACCCATTGACCCCCAACCCACTGCCCCCCAACTGGACCCCCCCGCCCACCGCCCCCCAACTGGGGTCCCAACCCATTGACCCCCCCCCCACTGCCCCCCAACTGGCCCCCCCCGCCCCCACTGCCCCCCAACTGGGGTCCCAAACCATTGACCCCCCCCCCACTGCCCCCCAACTGGGGTCCCAACCCATTGACCCCCCCCCCACTGCCCCCCAACTGGCCCCCCCCGCCCCCACTGCCCCCCAACTGGGGTCCCAACCCATTGACCCCCCCCCCCACTGCCCCCCAACTGGGCCCCCCCGCCCCACCGCCCCCCAACTGGGGTCCCAACCCATTGACCCCCACCCACTGCCCCCCAACTGGACCCCCCCGCCCCCACTGCCCCCCAACTGGGGTCCCAACCCATTGTCCCCCCAACCATTGACCCCCAACTGGCCCCCCCCACCCACTGCCCCCAAACTGGGCCCCCCCGCCCCACTGCCCTCCAACTGGGCCCCCCCCCACCCACTGCCCCCCAAGTGGGGTCCCAACCCATCGTCCCCCCACCCACTGCCCCCCAACTGGCACTGCCCCCCAAGTGGGGTCCCAACCCATCGTCCCCCCACCCACTGCCCCCCAACTGGCCCCCCCACCCCCACTGCCCCCAAACTGGGCCCCCCTGCCCCACCGCCCCCCAAGTGGGGTCCCAACCCATTGACCCCCACCCACTGCCCCCCAACTGGGCCCCCCCCCCCCACTGCCCCCCAACTGGGCCCCCCGCCCCACCGCCCCCCAACTGGGGTCCCAACCCATTGACCCCCACCCATTGCCCCCCAACTGGCCCCCCCGCCCCCACTGCCCCCAAACTGGCCCCCCCCGCCCCCACCGCCCCCCAAGTGGGGTCCCAACCCATTGACCCCCCCCACTGCCCCCCAACTGGCCCCCCAGCAGCCCCCCCGCCCCCGACCTGCCCCAGCGGGGCGCGGGCGGCCGCCAGGTGGTTGTCCTTCAGCAGCACCAGCTCCCCCAAACCGGAGCGGTGGGGCTCGGCGCCCCCCACCCCCAGGGCGTATTTCTCAGCCCATCGAAACCCGGGCGTCGTCTTCCTCGTCCCGGCCACCGTCCCCATCCAACCGGCGGCCCGGGCCAGCTCCACCGCCCGAGCGGCCACCGTGGCCACCCCGCTGCAGCGCCCCAAACAGTTGAGGGCCACCCGCTCGGCCAGCAGCAAGCCCGCGCCCGGGCCCTCCACCTCGGCCACCACCGTCCTCTTGGGGGGCAGGGGGGCCCCGTCGGGCAGCAGCCACCGCACCCGGCACCCCGCTTCCCCCCACGCCGCCTCGGCGAAGGGGGCGCCCGCCAAGACCCCCGGCGATTTGCAGAGGAGCTGAGCTCGCCGTGGGGCGAGCCCCACAACCGCCGAGGCCGGATCCGGGCCTGGGGCGTCTTCGTCCAACCAAGCCCGGGCCAGGGCTCGGAGCGTGTGGGGCGGCGGCAGGGCCCACAGCGGCGGGGGGCGGGCGTCCATGGAGCCTGCGGGGGTCGCAGTGGGGCGGGGGGAGGGCTCGGAGGGGCGCCGGGGTGCCGGGGTCCTGCCCCATAGATGCCCCCACCCCCCGGTGTGGGTCCGGCCCCATAGAAAACCCTCATGTGTGGGTCCTGCCCCGTAGAAACCACCTATGAGTGGGTCCTGCCCCATAGACCCCCCCCACTCGCCAGTGTGGGTCCTGCCCCATAGACGCCCCGAACTCCCGGTGTGGGTCCGGCCCCATAGACACGCCCCGTGAGTGGGTCCTGCCCCATAGAAACTCCCCATGAGTGGGTCCTGCCCCATAGAAACTCCCCATGTGGGTCCTGCGCCATGGAACCCCTCACCCCCCAGTGTGGGTCCGGCCCCATAGACACGCCCCGTGAGTGGGTCCTGCCCCATAGACACATCCCGTGAGTGGGTCCTGCCCCATAGACACCCCGAACTCCCAGCGTGGGTCCTGCCCCACACACATGTCCCGTGAGTGGGTCCTGCCCCATAGAAACCCCCGTGAGTGGGTCCTGCCCCATAGAAAACCCCCATGTGTGGGTCCTGCCCCATAGAAACCCCCATGAGTGGGTCCTGCCCCATAGACACCCCAAACTCCCAGTGTGGGTCCGGCCCCATAGAACCCCCCCATGAGTGTGTCCTGCCCCATAGAAACCCCCGTGTCCTGCCCCATAGACAGCCCCCTTGTGTGTTTCCTGCCCCATAGAAACTCCCCATGAGTGGGTCCTGCCCCATAGACACATCCCGTGAGTGGGTCCTGCCCCATAGACACCCCGAACTCCCAGCGTGGGTCCTGCCCCACACACATGTCCCGTGAGTGGGTCCTGCCCCATAGAAACCCCCGTGAGTGGGTCCTGCCCCATAGAAAACCCCCATGTGTGGGTCCTGCCCCATAGAAACCCCCATGAGTGGGTCCTGCCCCATAGACACCCCAAACTCCCAGTGTGGGTCCGGCCCCATAGAACCCCCCCATGAGTGTGTCCTGCCCCATAGAAACCCCCGTGTCCTGCCCCATAGACAGCCCCCTTGTGTGTTTCCTGCCCCATAGAAACCCCCGTGAGTGGGTCCTGCCCCATAGAAACCCCCCATGTGGGTCCTGCCCCATAGACACCCCGAACTCCCAGTGTGGGTCCTGCCCCACAGACATGTCCCGTGAGTGGGTCCTGCCCCATAGAAACCCCCATGAGTGGGTCCTGCCCCATAGAAACCCCCGTGTCCTGCCCCATAGACAGCCCCCTTGTGTGTTTCCTGCCCCATAGAAACTCCCCATGAGTGTGTCCTGCCCCATAGACACACCCCATGAATGGGTCCTGCCCCATAGAAACCCTCCATGTGTAGGCCCTGCCCCATAGAAACCCCCGTGAGTGGGTCCTGCCCCATAGAAACCCCCCATGTGGGTCCTGCCCCATAGACACCCCCACCCCCCGGTGTGGGTCTGGCCCCATAGACACGTCCCATGAGTGGGTCCTGCCCCATAGACACCCCCACCCCCTGGTGTGGGTCCTGCCCCATAGACCCCCCAAACTCCCAATGTGGGGCAAGCCCCATAGACACGTCCCATGAGTGGGTCCTGCCCCATAGAAACCCCCAGGTCCTGCCCCATAGACACATCCCATGTGTGGGTCCTGCCCCATAGAAACCCCCATGTCCTGCCCCATAGACAGCCCCCATGAATGGGTCCTGCCCCATAGAACCCCCCCCATGTGGGTCCTGCCCCATAGAACCCCCCATGTACGAGTCCTGCCCCCCATGGCCACGCCCAAGCAATGGGTCCTGCCCCATAGACCCCCCATGCCCATACCTGCCCCACATCCTCCCCCCAGCCCCCCCAGCCCTGCCCCACATCCCCTTCCCCTCCCCCCCTGGGGGGCCACGGCCGCCACCCTCCCCCCCCCCCCCCCCCCCCCCCCGAGTCCAAAGTCCGGCCAGGATTGGCCACGTCTCCCAGCCCCTCCCCCACCCTGGGACCCCCAAGTGGGGCTGGACCCCCACGCCGTGGGGCTGGGGGGGGGGACGGGACCCACTGACCTGCGCAGCCGGGAGTTGGGGGGCGAGTGAGCCCCGAAGCGGGGGCTGGGGGTCAGGGTGGTCTTGGGCCCCATGGCCCTGCCCCAGGGCGGGGCCCCGCCACAAGCCCCGCCCCCAAGGGGGCTGAGGACACACCCACCCCAGCCCCAAAGTGGGGGGAGGGGCTATGGGGCAGCTGCGCCCCAAAATGGGGGGCACCCCCCCCCCCAAAATGGGGGTCACCCCCATCGCCTGCACCCCACGGGCACTTGGGGGGCAGGATACCCAGCCCCGCCCCCTCCAGCGCAGTCTCCGCCCCCCCTGCTGTGATTGGCTGCCCCATTCGTGGCCCCGCCCCACTGTGCCTGCCCCCCAAGTGCCCCCCAAAAATGAGGTGGGGCCGGGTGGGGGGGGGTGGTTTCCCTTTATTGGCAATAAATAAGCGACGCCGAGGGGTGCCCCACGGCAAGGGGGCTGCCCCACGGCGCTGTGGGGTGCCCCATGGCGCTGGGGGGCTGCCCCACAGCAATGGGGTGCCCCACGGCAGGGGGCTGCCCCATGGCGCTGTGGGGTGCCCCACGGCGCTGGGGGGGGCTGAGCAGCTCCGGGCGCGGGGGGACCCCGGGGTCACTTCCGCTTCTTCCAGGTGTCCTCGGCGTCGGCTGGGGAGGGACGGACGGACGCGGTGACGTCACGTGATGTCAGGTGTGACCCCGCCCCCCCCCGCCCCCTGCCCCCCAACCTCTCCGCCCCCCCACCCCCCATCACCGCCCTCCCCACTGCGGTGTCGGGGTGGGGACGTGGGGGGTGACGGGGACACAGATGTGGGGCGACGGGGACGTGGGGGGTGACAGGGATGTGTGGGGTGATGGGGACGCAGCTGTGGGGTGACGAGGACACAGATGTGGGGTGACAGGGACATGTGGGGTGACAGGGATGCAGCCATGGGGTGACAGGGACGTGTGGGGTGACGGGGACACAGATGTGGGGTGACGGGGACGTGGGGTGATGGGGACACAGATGTGGGGTGATGAGGACACAGATGTGGGGTGACAGGGACGTGTGGGGTGACAGGGATGCAGCCATGGGGTGACAGGGACATGTGGGGTGACGGGGACACAGATGTGGGGTGAGGGGGATATGGGGGGTGACGGGGACGTGTGGGGTGACGGGGATGCAGCTGTGGGGTGACGGGGACACAGATGTGGGGTGATGAGGACACAGATGTGGGGTGAGGGGGATATGGGGGGTGACGGGGACGTGTGGGGTGACGGGGACACAGATGTGGGGTGACAGGGACGTGTGGGGTGACGGGGATGCAGCTGTGGGGTGACAGGGACACAGATGTGGGGTGATGGGGACGTGTGGGGTGACAGGGACGCAGCCATGGGTGATGGCGACACAGATGTGGGGTGACGGGGACTTGGGGGGTGACAGGGATGTGGGGTGACGGGGACACAGATGTGGGGTGATGAGGACACAGGTGTGGGGTGACAGGGACATGTGGGGTGACAGGGATGCAGCCATGGGGTGACAGGGATGTGTGGGGTGACGGGGACACAGATGTGGGGTGACGGGGACGTGGGGGGTGATGGTGACACATGAAGGTGACGGTGATGTGGGGATGAGGGTGACACAGCCATGGGGTGACAGGGACACAGATGTGGGGTGAGGGGGATATGGGGGGTGACGGGGATGTGTGGGGTGACAGGGACACAGATGTGGGGTGACAGGGACGTGTGGGGTGACGGGGATGCAGCTGTGGGGTGACAGGGACACAGATGTGGGGTGATGGGGACGTGTGGGGTGACGGGGATGCAGCTGTGGGGTGACAGGGACGTGTGGGGTGATGGGGACGTGTGGGGTGACAGGGACGCAGCCATGGGGTGACAGGGACGTGTGGGGTGATGGGGACGTAGGGTGACGGGGACGTGTGGGGTGACGAGGACACAGGTGTGGGGTGACGAGGACACAGGTGTGGGGTGATGGGGACGTGTGGGGTGATGGGGACGTGGGGTGACGAGGACACAGGTGTGGGGTGATGGGGACGTAGGGTGACGGGGACGTGTGGGGTGATGGGGACGCAGCCGTGCGGAGATGAGGACACAGATGTGGGGTGACGGGGACGTGTGGGGTGACGGGGATGCAGCTGTGGGGTGACAAGGACACAGGTGTGGGGTGACGGGGAGGTGGGGTGACAGGGACGTGTGGGGTGACGAGGACACAGGTGTGGGGTGACGGGGACGTGGGGTGAGGCAGCCGTGGGTTGCGGGGACGCAGCCGGGGGTACCTGCGGCCGGGCGGAGGACGGCGGAGGGGCCGGGAGGTTACGCTATGGGGGAGGAACCGAGAAGATGGCGGTGAGAGGCGGGGGAGGGGACACGGAGACGGTGGGGACGAGGAGGGGACATGGAGGGGACGAGGAGATGGAGGAGGGGACGAGGAGATGGAGGGGACGAGGAGATGGAGGGGACGAGGAGGGGACATGGAGGGGACGAGGAGATGGAGGGGACGAGGAGATGGAGGGGATGAGGAGATGGAGGTGGGGATGAGGAGATGGAGGGGACGAGGAGATGGAGGGGACGAGGAGATGGAGGAGGGGACGAGGAGATGGAGGGGACGAGGAGATGGAGGTGGGGACGAGGAGATGGAGGGGACGAGGAGATGGAGGGGACGAGGAGATGGAGGGACGAGGAGATGGAGGGGACGAGGAGATGGAGGGGACGAGGAGATGGAGGAGGGGACGAGGAGATGGAGGGGACGAGGAGATGGAGGAGGGGACGAGGAGATGGAGGAGGGGACGAGGAGATGGAGGGGACGAGGAGATGGAGGGGGACGAGGAGATGGAGGGGACGAGGAGATGGAGGAGGGGACATGGAGGGGACGAGGAGATGGAGGAGGGGACGAGGAGATGGAGGGGACGAGGAGATGGAGGAGGGGACGAGGAGATGGAGGGGACGAGGAGATGGAGGGGGACGAGGAGATGGAGGGGACGAGGAGATGGAGGAGGGGACGAGGAGATGGAGGGGACGAGGAGATGGAGGAGGGGACGAGGAGATGGAGGGGACGAGGAGATGGAGGGGACGAGGAGATGGAGGAGGGGACGAGGAGATGGAGGGGGACGAGGAGATGGAGGGGGACGAGGAGATGGAGGGGGACGAGGAGATGGAGGGGGACGAGGAGATGGAGGAGATGGAGGGACGAGGAGATGGAGGGGACGAGGAGATGGAGGGGACGAGGAGATGGAGGGAGGGGGACGAGGAGATGGAGGGGGACGAGGAGATGGATGGAGGGGACGAGGAGATGGAGGGGACGAGGAGATGGAGGGGGACGAGGAGATGGAGGAGGGGACGAGGAGATGGAGGAGGGGGACGAGGAGATGGAGGGGACGAGGAGATGGAGGGGACGAGGAGATGGAGGAGGGGACGAGGAGATGGAGGGGACGAGGAGATGGAGGAGGGGACGAGGAGATGGAGGAGGGGACGAGGAGATGGAGGAGGGGACGAGGAGATGGAGGAGGGGACGAGGAGATGGAGGAGGGGACGAGGAGATGGAGGGGACGAGGAGATGGAGGAGGGGACGAGGAGATGGAGGGGATGAGGAGATGGAGGGGACGAGGAGATGGAGGGGACGAGGAGATGGAGGGGACGAGGAGATGGAGGGGATGAGGAGATGGAGGGGACGAGGAGATGGAGGGGACGAGGAGATGGAGGAGGGGACGAGGAGATGGAGGGGACGAGGAGATGGAGGAGGGGACGAGGAGATGGAGGAGGGGATGAGGAGATGGAGGGGACGAGGAGATGGAGGAGGGGGACGAGGAGATGGAGGAGGGGACGAGGAGATGGAGGAGGGGACGAGGAGATGGAGGAGGGGACGAGGAGATGGAGGAGGGGACGAGGAGATGGAGGAGGGGACGAGGAGATGGAGGAGGGGACGAGGAGATGGAGGAGGGGACGAGGAGATGGAGGGGACGAGGAGATGGAGGAGGGGACGAGGAGATGGAGGGGATGAGGAGATGGAGGGGACGAGGAGATGGAGGGGACGAGGAGATGGAGGGGACGAGGAGATGGAGGGGATGAGGAGATGGAGGGGACGAGGAGATGGAGGGGACGAGGAGATGGAGGAGGGGGACGAGGAGATGGAGGGGACGAGGAGATGGAGGAGGGGACGAGGAGATGGAGGAGGGGATGAGGAGATGGAGGGGACGAGGAGATGGAGGAGGGGACGAGGAGATGGAGGGGACGAGGAGATGGAGGGGACGAGGAGATGGAGGAGGGGACGAGGAGATGGAGGGGACGAGGAGATGGAGGGGACGAGGAGATGGAGGGGACGAGGAGATGGAGGAGGGGACGAGGAGATGGAGGTGGGGACGAGGAGATGGAGGAGGGGACGAGGAGATGGAGGGGACGAGGAGATGGAGGAGGGGACAAGGAGATGGAGGAGGGGACGAGGAGATGGAGGAGGGGACGAGGAGATGGAGGAGGGGATGAGGAGATGGAGGGGATGAGGAGATGGAGGGGATGAGGAGATGGAGGGGATGAGGAGATGGAGGAGGGGACGAGGAGATGGAGGTGGGGACAAGGAGATGGAGGAGGGGACGAGGAGATGGAGGAGGGGACGAGGAGATGGAGGGGACGAGGAGATGGAGGAGGGGACGAGGAGATGGAGGGGACGAGGAGATGGAGGGGACGAGGAGATGGAGGGGACGAGGAGATGGAGGGGACGAGGAGATGGAGGAGGGGACGAGGAGATGGAGGGGACGAGGAGATGGAGGGGACGAGGAGATGGAGGAGGGGACGAGGAGATGGAGGGGACGAGGAGATGGAGGGGACGAGGAGATGGAGGGGACGAGGAGATGGAGGGGACGAGGAGATGGAGGAGGGGACGAGGAGATGGAGGAGGGGACGAGGAGATGGAGGGGACGAGGAGATGGAGGGGACGAGGAGATGGAGGAGGGGACGAGGAGATGGAGGGGACGAGGAGATGGAGGAGGGGACGAGGAGATGGAGGAGGGGACGAGGAGATGGAGGAGGGGACGAGGAGATGGAGGAGGGGACGAGGAGATGGAGGAGGGGACGAGGAGATGGAGGGGACGAGGAGATGGAGGAGGGGACGAGGAGATGGAGGGGATGAGGAGATGGAGGGGACGAGGAGATGGAGGGGACGAGGAGATGGAGGGGACGAGGAGATGGAGGGGATGAGGAGATGGAGGGGACGAGGAGATGGAGGGGGACGAGGAGATGGAGGAGGGGACGAGGAGATGGAGGGGACGAGGAGATGGAGGAGGGGACGAGGAGATGGAGGAGGGGATGAGGAGATGGAGGGGACGAGGAGATGGAGGAGGGGACGAGGAGATGGAGGAGGGGACGAGGAGATGGAGGAGGGGACGAGGAGATGGAGGAGGGGACGAGGAGATGGAGGAGGGGACGAGGAGATGGAGGAGGGGACGAGGAGATGGAGGAGGGGACGAGGAGATGGAGGAGGGGACGAGGAGATGGAGGGGACGAGGAGATGGAGGAGGGGACGAGGAGATGGAGGGGATGAGGAGATGGAGGGGACGAGGAGATGGAGGGGACGAGGAGATGGAGGGGACGAGGAGATGGAGGGGATGAGGAGATGGAGGGGACGAGGAGATGGAGGGGACGAGGAGATGGAGGAGGGGACGAGGAGATGGAGGGGACGAGGAGATGGAGGAGGGGACGAGGAGATGGAGGAGGGGATGAGGAGATGGAGGGGACGAGGAGATGGAGGAGGGGACGAGGAGATGGAGGGGACGAGGAGATGGAGGGGACGAGGAGATGGAGGAGGGGACGAGGAGATGGAGGGGACGAGGAGATGGAGGGGACGAGGAGATGGAGGGGACGAGGAGATGGAGGAGGGGACGAGGAGATGGAGGTGGGGACGAGGAGATGGAGGAGGGGACGAGGAGATGGAGGGGACGAGGAGATGGAGGAGGGGACAAGGAGATGGAGGAGGGGACGAGGAGATGGAGGAGGGGACGAGGAGATGGAGGAGGGGATGAGGAGATGGAGGGGATGAGGAGATGGAGGGGATGAGGAGATGGAGGGGATGAGGAGATGGAGGAGGGGACGAGGAGATGGAGGTGGGGACAAGGAGATGGAGGAGGGGACGAGGAGATGGAGGAGGGGACGAGGAGATGGAGGGGACGAGGAGATGGAGGAGGGGACGAGGAGATGGAGGGGACGAGGAGATGGAGGGGACGAGGAGATGGAGGGGACGAGGAGATGGAGGGGACGAGGAGATGGAGGAGGGGACGAGGAGATGGAGGAGGGGACGAGGAGATGGAGGAGGGGACGAGGAGATGGAGGGGACGAGGAGATGGAGGGGACGAGGAGATGGAGGGGATGAGGAGATGGAGGGGACGAGGAGATGGAGGGGACGAGGAGATGGAGGAGGGGACGAGGAGATGGAGGGGACGAGGAGATGGAGGAGGGGACGAGGAGATGGAGGAGGGGATGAGGAGATGGAGGGGACGAGGAGATGGAGGAGGGGACGAGGAGATGGAGGGGACGAGGAGATGGAGGGGACGAGGAGATGGAGGAGGGGACGAGGAGATGGAGGGGACGAGGAGATGGAGGAGGGGACGAGGAGATGGAGGAGGGGACGAGGAGATGGAGGAGGGGACGAGGAGATGGAGGAGGGGACAAGGAGATGGAGGAGGGGACGAGGAGATGGAGGAGGGGACGAGGAGATGGAGGAGGGGACGAGGAGATGGAGGGGACGAGGAGATGGAGGGGATGAGGAGATGGAGGGGATGAGGAGATGGAGGTGGGGATGAGGAGATGGAGGGGACGAGGAGATGGAGGGGACGAGGAGATGGAGGAGGGGATGAGGAGATGGAGGAGGGGACGAGGAGATGGAGGAGGGGATGAGGAGATGGAGGGGACGAGGAGATGGAGGGGACGAGGAGATGGAGGAGGGGACGAGGAGATGGAGGTGGGGATGAGGAGATGGAGGAGGGGACGAGGAGATGGAGGAGGGGATGAGGAGATGGAGGGGACGAGGAGATGGAGGAGGGGACGAGGAGATGGAGGGGACGAGGAGATGGAGGAGGGGACGAGGAGATGGAGGGGATGAGGAGATGGAGGTGGGGACGAGGAGATGGAGGTGGGGACGAGGAGATGGAGGAGGGGACGAGGAGATGGAGGGGACGAGGAGATGGAGGAGGGGACGAGGAGATGGAGGAGGGGACGAGGAGATGGAGGTGGGGACGAGGAGATGGAGGGGACGAGGAGATGGAGGAGGGGACGAGGAGATGGAGGAGGGGACGAGGAGATGGAGGAGGGGACGAGGAGATGGAGGGGACGAGGAGATGGAGGAGGGGACGAGGAGATGGAGGAGGGGACGAGGAGATGGAGGTGGGGACGAGGAGATGGAGGTGGGGACGAGGAGATGGAGGAGGGGACGAGGAGATGGAGGGGACGAGGAGATGGAGGGGACGAGGAGATGGAGGAGGGGACGAGGAGATGGAGTTGGGGATGAGGAGATGGAGGGGCCAGGGAAGGGACCAGGAGAGATGTGGGCCGAGCACGGGGCATGGAGGGGACCCTGGAGCCGGGGAGGGGGCGGGCGGGCCGTGGGGCCGGTGGGACAGCTGGACGGACGGACGGACGGACGCCGTGGGGCGGGCGGCCCCTCCCTCACCCTCCAGGTAGTTCCTGGCGACGAACTTGAGGGCCTCGTCCAGCAGGATGACGGGGAAGGAGATCTTCAGCACCATGAACCAGTGCGCCAGGTCCAGGGGCGTCAGCTTGAAGATCATCTGGGGCGGGGGGGGGGCGGCTGAGCCGGGCCGGACCCCCAACCCGCCAGCCCCATGGCCACCACCTGCCCAGGGCCACCAACTTCCCTATGGACACCAACTGCATGGCCACCAACCTCCCCGGGGCCACCAGCTTCCCCATGGCCACCAACCTCCCCATGGCCACCAACCCCATGGCCACCAACCTCCCCATGGCCACCAACCCCATGGCCACCAAATTCCCCATGGCCACCAACCTCCCCATGGCCACCAACCCCATGGCCACCAAATTCCCCAGGGCCACCAACCTCCCCATGGCCACCAACCCCATGGCCACCAAATTCCCCATGGCCACCAACCTCCCCATGGCCACCAACCCCATGGCCACCAAATTCCCCATGGCCACCAACCTCCCCATGGCCACCAACCTCCCCATGGCCACCAACCCCATGGCCACCAAATTCCCCAGGGCCACCAACCTCCCCATGGCCACCAACCCCATGGCCACCAAATTCCCCATGGCCACCAAATTCCCCATGGCCACCAACCTCCCCATGGCCACCAACCCCATGGCCACCAAATTCCCCATGGCCACCAAATTCCCCAGGGCCACCAACCTCCCCATGGCCACCAACCCCATGGCCACCAAATTCCCCATGGCCACCAACCTCCCCATGGCCACCAACCCCATGGCCACCAAATTCCCCATGGCCACCAACCTCCCCATGGCCACCAACCTCCCCATGGCCACCAACCCCATGGCCACCAAATTCCCCAGGGCCACCAACCTCCCCATGGCCACCAACCCCATGGCCACCAAATTCCCCATGGCCACCAACCTCCCCATGGCCACCAACCCCATGGCCACCAAATTCCCCAGGGCCACCAACCTCCCCATGGCCACCAACCCCATGGCCACCAAATTCCCCAGGGCCACCAACCTCCCCATGGCCACCAACCTCCCCATGGCCACCAACTTCCCCAGGGCCACCAACTTCCCCGGGGCCACCAACCTCCCCGGGGCCACCAACTCCATGGCCACCAACCTCCCCATGGCCACCAACTTCCCCAGGGCCACCAACCTCCCCATGGCCACCAAATTCCCCAGGGCCACCAACCTCCCCATAGCCACCACCCTCCCCAGGGCCACCAACCCATCATGGCCACCACTCCCATGGCCACCAACCCTGATGGCCACCACCCTCCCCATGGCCACCAGCCCCATGGCTACCACTCCTGATGGCCACCAGCCCTATGGCCACCACCCTCCCCATGGCCACCAACCCCACCATGGCCACCACCTGCCCCATGGCCACCACCCACCCCAGGGCCAGCAGCCCATGACCACCACCCCACCATGGCCATCACCCGCCCCATGGCCACCACCCGCCCCATGGCCACCTGCCCTACAGCCACCACCCCATGGCCACCAACCCCCCCATGGCCACCACCCACCCCATGGCCACCAGCCCATGGCCACCACCTGCCCCACGGCCACCAGCCCCATGGCCACCACCTGCCCCACGGCCACCAGCCCCACAGCCAGCAGCCCACGGCCACCACCCCATGGCCACCAGCCCACGGCCACCACCCACCCCATGGCCACCAGCCCCGCGGCCACCACCAGCCCACGGCCAGCACCTGCCCCGCAGCCAGCAGCCCCATGGCCAGCAGCCCCATGGCCACCACCCACCCCATGGCCACCTGCCCCACGGCCAGCAGCCCCATGGCCAGCAGCCCCATGGCCACCACCCACCCCATGGCCACCAGCCCCACAGCCAGCAGCCCACGGCCACCACCCACCCCATGGCCACCAGCCCTATGGCCACCACCCACCCCATGGCCACCTGCCCCGCGGCCAGCAGCCCCATGGCCACCACCAGCCCCACGGCCACCAGCCCACGGCCAGCACGTGCCCCGCGGCCGGCAGCCCCAGCCCCCTCACAGGCAGCGGGTCGACGTAGAGGATGACGAAGTGCAGGGACATGGAGAGGCAGATGGAGCCCACCAGCCAGATGTTGACCCACGGCGGCATGCGCAGCAGCGACTGGTTCTCGGAGAGGCTGGGGGGACACGGCCCGTGGGGAGGGGACGCAGCGCGGGGAGGGGGCGGGGGGGGTGGGGGTGGGGGCGGTGGCGGTGGTGGTGAAGGTGGCGGTGGTGGTGAAGGTGGTGGTTAAGGTGGTGGTGAAGGTGGTGGTGGTGGTGAAGGTGGTGGTTAAGGTGGTGGTGAAGGTGGTGGTGGTGGTGAAGGTGGTGGTTAAGGTGGTGGTGAAGGTGGTGGTGGTGGTGAAGGTGGTGGTTAAGGTGGTGGTGAAGGTGGTGGTGGTGGTGAAGGTGGTGGTTAAGGTGGTGGTGAAGGTGGTGATGGTGGTGATGGCGGTGGTGGTGGTGATGGTGGTGGTGAAGGTGGTGGTGAAGGTGGTGGTGGTGGTGATGGCGGTGGTGAAGGTGGTGATGGTGGTGAAGGTGGTGAAGGTGGTGGTGAAGGTGGTGGTGGTGGTGAAGGTGGTGGTTAAGGTGGTGGTGAAGGTGGTGGTGGTGGTGATGGCGGTGGTGATGGTGGTGGTGAAGGTGGTGATGGTGGTGAAGGTGGTGATGGTGGTGATGGCGGTGGTGGTGGTGGTGGTGAAGGTGGTGCTGGTGGGGGTGAAGGTGGTGATGGTGGTGAAGGTGGTGGTGGTGGTGATAGTGGTGAAGGTGGTGGTGAAGGTGGTGAAGGTGGTGCTGGTGGGGGTGCTGGTGGGGGTGAAGGTGGTGGTGGTGGTGCTGGTGGTGGTGAAGGTGGTGATGGTGGGGGTGCTGGTGGGGGTGGTGGTGGAGATGGTGGTGAAGGTGGTGGTGAAGGTGGTGGAGATGGTGGTGAAGGTGGTGCTGGTGGGGGTGGTGGTGCTGAAGGTGGTGATGGTGAAGGTGGTGATGGTGGTAATGGTGGTGAAAGTGGTGATGGTGGTGGTTGTGAAGATGGTGGTGGTGATGGTGGCGGTGAACATAATCGTGGTGATTGTGGTGGTGAAGGTGGTGATGGTGGTGGTGAAGGTGGTGTGGCAGTGGTGAAGGTGGTGTGGCAGTGGTGAAGGTGGTGTGGCAGTGGTGGTGATGGTGATGAAGATGGTGGTGATGGCAGTGGGGGTGGTGACAGTGATGGTGTTGGTGGTGACGGTGAAGAAGATGGTGGTGATGGTGAACACGATGGTGGTGATGGTGTTGATGGTGGTGATGGTGTTGGTGATGGTGATGGTGATGAAGATGGTACGATGGTGGTGATGGTGGTGGCAATGATGGTGGCGATGATGGTGGCGGAGGCAGTGGTGATGGTGTTGGTGGTGATGTTGACAGTGGTGATGGTGTTGCTGACCGTGGTGTTGGTGTCGGTGATGTTGACGCTGCTGATGGTGGTGGTGTTGATGCTGGTGACGCTGGTGATGGTGATGATGTTGACGTTGGTGATCATGGTGGTGGTGGCAGTGATAGTGACCGTGGTGTTGGTGGTGATGTTGGTGATGTTGACTGTGGTGGTGATGGTGGTGATGATGGTGACGGTGGTGGTGGTGATGATGGTGATGGTGGTGGTGGTGATGGCGATGATGGTGGTGATGGTGACGGTGGTGGTGATGGTCATGACGGTGGTGGTGGTGGTGGTGACAGTGGCGATGGTGTTGGTGGTGACGGTGATGATGGTGATGGTGGTGATGGTGTTGGTGGTGTTGGTGATGGTGTTGCTGGTGATGGTGGTAATGGTGGTGTTGGTGGTGGTGATGGTGTTGGTGGTGGTGACGGTGATGATGGTGTTGCTGGTGGTGATGGTGATGATGGTGATGGTGGTGACGGTGTTGGTGGTGTTGGTGATGATGGTGATGGTGTTGCTGGTGATGGTGGTAATGGTGGTGATGGCGATGGTGTTGCTGGTATTGGTGGTGGTGACGGTGATGATGGTGTTGGTGGTGGTGACGGTGATGATGGTGTTGCTGGTGGTGACGGTGATGATGGTGTTGGTGGTGTTGGTGGTGACGGTGGCGGCGGTGCGGCAGCATTGTAGCCCTACCTGTTGAGGGCGTTGCACATCTCGATGGTGACGAGGACGGAGAGGGCCATGGTCATGGGCACCGGCGACTCGAAGACCTCGCAGTCCAGGCCCTCGAACTCCACGTTGTGCTCCGTGCACTGCATGAAGTGCGTCTGCGGGCGACAGCCGCGGGGGCGGCACCGCCGGGGGACCCCCGGGGGGCGCGGGGGACGGTGAGGTCACCGTGGGCACGGTGAGGTCACCGTGGGGACGGTGAGGTCAGGACGTGGGGACGGTGAGGTCACAGTGGGGATGGTGAGGTCACCGTGGGGACGGTGAGGTCACCGTGGGGATGGTGAGGTCAGGACGTGGGGACGGTGAGGTCACCGTGGGCACGGTGAGGTCATCATGGGGATGGTGAGGTCACCGTGGGGACAGTGAGGTCAGGATGTGAGGACGGTGAGGTCACCATGGGGACGGTGAGGTCAGGACGTGGGGACGGTGAGGTCACCATGGGGACGGTGAGGTCAGGACGTGGGGACGGTGAGGTCAGGACGTGGGGACGGTGAGGTCACAGTGGGGATGGTGAGGTCACCGTGGGGATGGTGAGGTCAGGACGTGGGGACGGTGAGGTCACCGTGGGCACGGTGAGGTCATCATGGGGACAGTGAGGTCATTGTGGGGATGGTGAGGTCACCGTGGGGATGGTGAGGTCAGGACGTGGGGACGGTGAGGTCACCGTGGGCACGGTGAGGTCATCATGGGGACAGTGAGGTCATTGTGGGGATGGTGAGGTCACCGTGGGGATGGTGAGGTCAGGACGTGGGGACGGTGAGGTCACCGTGGGCACGGTGAGGTCATCATGGGGACGGTGAGGTCAGGATGTGAGGACGGTGAGGTCACCATGGGGACGGTGAGGTCAGGACGTGGGGATGGTGACGTCACCGTGGGGCCGGTGAGGTCACCGTGCGGACAGTGAGGTCACTGTGGGAATGGTGAGGTCACCGTGGGGACGGTGAGGTCACTGTGGGGACGGTGAGGTCAGGACGTGGGCACGGTGAGGTCACCATGCAGACAGTGAGGTCACCGTGGGGCCGGTGAGGTCAGGACGTGGACCTCGGGGTCACCATGGGGAACATGGGGTCACGATGAAGAAGGGGGGGTCATCGTAGGGACCCCAGGATCACCACGGAGATGACCCCACCATCATGGGGACGCTCACGGGGACCTTGGGGCCACCATGGGGATGGTAGGGCCACCACGGGGACCTTAGGGCCACCATGGGGATGACAGGGCCACCATGGGGACCTTAGGGCCACCATGAGCATGGCAAGGCCACCACAAAGACCTTGAGGAGGTCACCATAGGCATGGCAGGGTCACTACGAGGACCTTGGGGCCACCATGGGAATGGCAGGGCCACCATGGGGACCTTAGGGCCACCATGAGCATGGCAGGGCCACCATGGGGACCTTGAGGAGGCCACCACAGGGACCTTGGGGCCACCACGGGCATGGCGGGGCCACCACGGGGACCTTAGGGCCATCATGGGGATGGTAGGGCCACCACGGGGACCTTGGGGCCACCATGGGGATGACAAGGCCATCATGAAGACCTTGAGGAGGTCACCATGGGGATGGTAGGGCCACCACGGGCATGGCAGGGCCACCACGGGGACCTTAGGGCCACCATGGGGATGACAGGGCCATCACAAAGACCTTGAGGAGGTCACCACGGGCATGGCAGGGCCACCACGGGGACCCTGGGGCCACCATGGGGATGGTAGGGCCATCACGAGGACCTTGGGGCCACCACAGGGATGGCAGGGCCACCACGGGGACCTTAGGGCCACCATGGGGATGGTAGGGCCACCACGGGGACCTTGGGGCCACCATGGGGATTACAGGACCATCATGAAGACCTTGAGGAGGTCACCATGGGGATGGTAGGGCCACCACGGGGACCTTGGGGCCACCATGGGGACCTTAGGGCCACCACGGGCATGGCAGGGCCACCATGGGGACCTTGAGGAGGTCACCACGGGCATGGCAGGGCCACCACGGGGACCTTGGGGCCACCACGGGCATGGCAGGGCCACCACGAGGACCTTAGGGCCACCATGGGGATCTTGGGGCCACCATGGGCATGGCAGGGCCATCACGAGAACCTTGTGGCCACCACGGGCATGGCAGGGCCACCACGAGGACCTTAGGGCCACCATGGGGATCTTGGGGCCACCATGGGGATCTTGGGGCCACCATGGGCATGGCAGGGCCATCACGAGGACCTTGTGGCCACCATGGGGATGGCAGGGCCACCATGGGGACCTTGGGGCCACCACAGGCAGGGCAGGGCCACCACGAGGAGCTCGGGGGCCACCATAGGATGCTGGGGACCCGGAGGTCACCTTGGGGCCCCCGTGGCTGTCACCGGGGGGCCGGCACTCACCAGCTGGTGGTAGGTGATGCCGGGGCCATCGTCAGCGTAGAGGAACCACCAGGCCGCCGCGCCCACCGTGGCGGCCCCCACGTACCCTGGGGAGAGAGCGTGGGGAGGGGGCTGAGCTGGGGACCCCCGGCACGGGGGCCTACAAGGGGCCACCACCACGGGGGTCTACAAGGAACCGTCACGGAGGTCTACAAGGAACCATCGTGAAGGGTCTACAAGGTCCCACCACCATGGGGGTCTCCAAGGAACCACCATGGGGGTCTACAAGGAACCACCACCATGGGGGTCTACAAGGAACCACCACCATGGGGGTCTACAAGGAACCGTCACGGAGGTCTACAAGGAACCATCGTGAAGGGTCTACAAGGTCCCACCACCATGGGGGGTCTCCAAGGAACCACCCCCATGGGGGTCTACAAGGAACCACCACCATGGGGGTCTACAAAGGGTCACCACCATGGGGGTCTACAAGAGACCACCATGGGGGTCTACAAAGGGTCACCACCATGGGGGTCTACAAAGGGTCACCACCATGAGGAACCGTCACGGAGATCTACAAGGTGGCACCACCATGGGGGTCTCCAAGGCCCCACCACCACGGGGGTCTACAAGGAACCACCATGGGGGTCTACAAGGTCCCACCACCACGGGGGTCTACAAGGAACCATCACGGAGATCTACAAGGTGGCACCACCATGGGGGTCTACAAGGGGCCACCACCACAGGGGTCTACAAGGAACCACCACGGGGGTCTACAAGGAACCACCATGGGGGTCTACAAGGTGGCACCACCATTGGGCTCTACAAGGAACCATCGTGAAGGGTCTACAAAGGGTCCGCCACCATGGGGGTCTCCAAGGAACCACCGTACGATGTCCCCCCACCCCGGGGGTCTCCAAGGAACCACCGTACGATGTCCTCCCACCCCAGGGGTCTCCAAGGAACCACCATACGATGTCCCCCCACCCCAGGGGTCTCCAAGGAACCACCGTATGAGGTCCCACCACCATGGGGGTCTCCAAGGAACCACCGTACGAGGTCCCCCCCACCCCGGGGGTCTCCAAGGAACCACCGTACGAGGTCCCCCCACCATGGGGGTCTCCAAGGAACCACCGTACAAGGTCCCACCACCATGGGGGTCTCCAAGGAACCACTGTATGAGGTCCCCCCACCCCGGGGGTCTCCAAGGAACCACCGTACGAGGTCCCACCACCCCGGGGGTCTCCAAGGAACCACCGTACGAGGTCCCCCCACCCCAGGGGTCTCCAAGGAACCACCGTACGATGTCCCCCCCACCCCAGGGGTCTCCAAGGAACCACCGTACGAGGTCCCACCACCCCGGGGGTCTCCAAGGAACCACCGTACGAGGTCCCCCCACCATGGGGGTCTCCAAGGAACCACCGTATGAGGTCCCCCCACCATGGGGGTCTCCAAGGAACCACCGTACGAGGTCCCCCCACCCCGGGGGTCTCCAAGGAACCACCGTACGAGGTCCCCCCACCCCAGGGGTCTCCAAGGAACCACCGTACGATGTCCCCCCACCCCAGGGGTCTCCAAGGAACCACCGTACGAGGTCCCACCACCCCAGGGGTCTCCAAGGAACCACCGTACAAGGTCCCACCACCATGGGGGTCTCCAAGGAACCACCGTATGAGGTCCCCCCACCATGGGGGTCTCCAAGGAACCACCGTATGAGGTCCCCCCACCATGGGGGTCTCCAAGGAACCACCGTATGAGGTCCCACCACCCCGGGGGTCTCCAAGGAACCACCGTACGAGGTCCCACCACCATGGGGGTCTCCAAGGAACCACCGTACAAGGTCCCACCACCCCGGGGGTCTCCAAGGAACCACCGTACGAGGGTCCCACCACCATGGGGGTCTCCAAGGAACCACCGTACAAGGTCCCACCACCATGGGGGTCTCCAAGGAACCACCGTACGAGGTCCCACCACCATGGGGGTCTCCAAGGAACCACCGTACGAGGTCCCCCCACCATGGGGGTCTCCAAGGAACCACCGTACGAGGTCCCACCACCATGGGGGTCTCCAAGGAACCACCGTACGAGGTCCCACCACCCCGGGGGTCTCCAAGGAACCACCGTACGAGGTCCCCCCACCCCAGGGGTCTCCAAGGAACCACCGTACGAGGTCCCCCCACCATGGGGGTCTCCAAGGAACCACCGTACAAGGTCCCACCACCATGGGGGTCTCCAAGGAACCACCGTACGAGGTCCCACCACCATGGGGGTCTCCAAGGAACCACCGTACGAGGTCCCACCACCCCAGGGGTCTCCAAGGAACCACCGTACGAGGTCCCCCCACCCCAGGGGTCTCCAAGGAACCACCGTACGATGTCCCCCCACCCCAGGGGTCTCCAAGGAACCACCGTACGAGGTCCCACCACCCCGGGGGTCTCCAAGGAACCACCGTACGAGGTCCCCCCACCATGGGGGTCTCCAAGGAACCACCGTATGAGGTCCCCCCACCATGGGGGTCTCCAAGGAACCACCGTACAAGGTCCCACCACCCCGGGGGTCTCCAAGGAACCACCGTACGAGGTCCCCCCACCCCGGGGGTCTCCAAGGAACCACCGTACGAGGTCCCCCCACCCCAGGGGTCTCCAAGGAACCACCGTACGATGTCCCCCCACCCCAGGGGTCTCCAAGGAACCACCGTACGAGGTCCCACCACCATGGGGGTCTCCAAGGAACCACCGTACGAGGTCCCACCACCCCGGGGGTCTCCAAGGAACCACCGTACGAGGTCCCACCACCATGGGGGTCTCCAAGGAACCACCGTACGAGGTCCCACCACCCCGGGGGTCTCCAAGGAACCACCGTATGAGGTC
>NW_027461453.1:10000-24767 GCF_030463565.1 Pelecanus crispus | reverse complement strand
TGCTATCCAATCTGAAATTGCCCTTCGATAATGGGACCTTAGTCCCCCTTCTCCATGTGTACCAACGTCACTCGGATGTTCCCCTTCTTCTCCAAGATGTTTCCTCCATTCTTGATCTTTCACCTTCTTTTTCATCGGGCTTTCATTGGGAGAGTAGTCCTCTCCTTTTGTCACTTACCTGCTTTGTCGTTTTAGATGGAATATATTCGGCAATCAGCTTGTTGATGTGCCTACTTCCCTCATACTGCTTATCCAACTTACGTAACAATTCCAACTCCTCCCAGGTCCAGCATTGTCCGTGTGCCCCTCTTGCAGTACTTTCCTTTGGGCGGGAGGCGATGATCCCCTCAATATTCCCGATAACTGGATGGGCCAAGCGTTTATGCTGTCCCAGGCCGATTTTGGATTGAAACGATCTACCGCATTCCCCACAGGTAAATCCCTTCTCAGGAGCAGGTTGTATTGCTCCTTTGCACTTTGGAAAATGGCAGGCAACACTATGATGTTTTACATTCGTAATTCCACATCGGGCACACTGAAACAAAATCTTTCTTTTACCATGTGCTCTCTTGAGACGGTCAGTTAGTCCCGACATTTTTCCTATCCGATTTCTGCAACATGGACATGCTGGATTATTGTCCAGGACCTTCACCACCGGTGTGCCCTCGGCGGGTAAGTCAGTAGTAGATCTCACGATAGGTGTCGATGGTGACGGCAAAGGAGGGGCCGAGGCCCCTCTCAGTGAGAGCACCCGCTCCTCTTCAGGAAGATGCGGACTGATGACACTGCCCACGAGACTCGAGGAGATAGGTATCTCATACACCTCAGGGAGCCCAGCCAATTTGTCAGTCACTGTGGAAGGATAACATTGCTCCCAACTCTCAATCTTGGAGTTAATAAACTCCAAGCCAACCCAATCAATTCTCTCTTCCACAGGTATAGCATCATCTCTGGCGATTTTCGAGATCTTACCCATTTGCCAGTCCATAGCACATTGTCCTGGTTTCAGCTGGGATAGAGTTAATTTTCTTCCTAGTAGCAGGCACAGTGCTGTGTTTTGGATTTAGTAGGAGAAGAATGTTGATGACACACTGATGTTTTTAGTTGTTGCTAAGTACTGCTTATACTAGTCAAGGACTTTTCAGCTTCCCATGCTCTGCCAGGTACACAAGAAACTGGGAGGGGGCACAGCCAGAAGAGTTGATCCAAACTGACCAAAGGGCTATTCCATACCATGTGATGTCATGCTCAGTATATAAACTTGGGGGGGGGGGGGGGGCGTTGGCTGGGGATGAGCGATCGCTGCTCGGGAAACTGTCTGGGTATCGGTCGGCGGGTGGTGAGCAATTGCATTGTGCATCACTTGCTTTGTATATTATTATTACTATTATTATTATTATTACATTGCTATTATTATTATTTCACTTTATTTTATTTCAGTTATTAAACTGTTCTTATCTCAACCCAGGAGTGTTTCTCACTCTTACTCCTCCGATTCTCTCCCCCATCCCATCGGGGTGGGGGGAGTGAGCGAGCGGCTGCGTGGTGCTTAGTTGCTGGCTGGGGCTAAACCGCGACACACATGTTTGAGTGGCCACCGATACGTATGAAATCCGCATCGGCGGCCCATTTGGTCAAATCAATGTGAGGGTGTAACCAAGCCAAAACTGCGCCACCCTCTAAGGCAGTTAGGCTAGGCCCAACTATTTTCCCCGTGGGCAAGGGTTTAGGGCGACGATACGAAATCGAAGCCAGAAATTTGTATCACCGCAATAAATACTGTCGAATGAAGGGTGAGGCCAATCGATAGGGAGGGAGAAGCTATAACACCCAGTCTGGGGCAGAGGTCAATTAAGAGAGTCATAGTTACCTCCGCCGTTTACCCACGCTTCATTGAATTTCTTCACTTTGACATTCAGAGCACGGGGCAGAAATCACATCGCGTCAACACCCGGCGCGGGCCTTCGCCATGCTTTGTTTTAATGAAACAGTCAGATTCCCCTGGTCCGCGCCAGTTCTAAGGCGGCTGCTAGGCGCCGGCCGAGGCGGGGCACCGGCCCGGGGACCCTCCCCCGCGGAACCGCGCGCCGACGCCGGCCGGCCACGGCCGCACGCGCGTGTGCGCGCATGCCGCGGGAACCATCCGGCCCCCCGCTGCTGGGTGCGGACCAAAAGGGCCGGGCGGGAGCGGCGGTGGGCGGAGGGGGGGGCGGGCGGCGCCCGCCGCAGCTTGGGCAATCCCAGCCCCGCTTTGCGCCCCAGCCCGACCAAACGTGACCAGACTTATAACGATAAATCGGGTACCTTCCAACCCCCCTTGACGCAACGGAAAATTGGCGTAGTCGGCAGGATTACCATGGATAAACGGCTGCAGAAATACAAATGTGCCCCTTCCCAGGCTGGTGATTTAGAGATTAAACTTTGATTCACAATTTTAGCAAAGGCACAGCTTCCAGGGTGCAGTGCGGCCTGCATGCAAGGAATCCATTTCACGGACGTTCCCTAGGCCTGCAACCTTAGACGTCGGCAACACCAGGGGAACTTGGTGTGTTGGCTCTGGGAGGAACTGCCCGGGGGGTGGAGTGGTGTGGAGACGCTGCGGCCAGGCTCTGTGTGGCACCCCAGATGGGACTGCTGTGAAGCATTCTGCCCAGCTGGGGCAGCTCCTGTGCCCTTGGATTCCCCAGTACGCTCCGTCAAGGCCGGAGACTTGGTCTAGCTACGGACATGAACAGACGAAGCATTTGTCGCCTTATTGCTGCTGCTTTTAGTCCCTGTGTACTCCTGACTGTGCCAGAACATGGCAAACAATTTCCTGTAGATGTACTTACCAAAGGAACAGAGTGCAGTATAATGGAACACTGCGAGAACTCGGGCAAACGATGGATGAATGAAGAAGGACAATAGGAAAGGGTATAATATGAGACCCTGGGCCAACAACCTGTCGTGTTTTTGACAAAATGCCGTCCTTTGGTAAACTTTGCTCATTATAATATCATTATAATACCAAAACACACCTCCATCCCAAAACCTACCCGCCTCTAAGGTGCGACCACTCCTCACTGAGCTTGCGCTTTGAATGTTTCCTAGCCTATACCTTTAAAGCGAAGTGAGAAAGTTTTACACCAATCATAACGCAACTATGTATGACTGGAGTCACTCAAGCTCCCCCTGAAAGGTAAAAAAAAGTGTAAATTAGCCTAAGAGAGAGGGGATGTTAGGGAAGATACCATCGCGTACCACTCTGACTTCTGGCATCAGTCGACGGGCTGAGCCTCTCTTCCCTCCCATTGGGACGCCTTTGGGTAAGATTTGAACACTTGGTTATACCAAGTGCCTCCCCGGGAAACTTAGAAACCTCTCTACATTAGAGTCGCTTTATATCTTGCGAGGCATCCGTGTTATTCATGCTTTTGGTATTTGCATGTGCCTTGCAGTCAGTGAATTTATCGCCGGTAATCCAAGGAACCTGTGTGTCTGTTGCTTTAACAAATTGCTTTGATTCATCGGTCTAGCCGTGATAGTTCTCATTGAACGCGACCAGGCGCTTGAAGTGTGGCCGTGGTAGTTCATGCAACGCGACTAGATGAAAGGTGCCTACGTTATTTGGGCATCCGTAATCGTGAGAGTTCAGTACACTGAACGCGACCGGACTTACAACGATAAATCGGGTACCTTCCAACCCTCCTTGACGCAACAGGGCCCTGCCCAGTGCTGCAGAGGAAAGCAAAAAAAAAAAACCCAGGCACACTTGCTAGCTCACCCTGGGGGAAAAAAAGCCTTCCTCCCCACAGCTGCAGGTCACGAGAGGCATCGTCTTTGAGGTGCACGAGCAGCAGGCAGTAACCTAGGCAAAAGGGACCAGGGGAGCCCTGCCCTGACAAGTGGTCAGTGCTCAATGCTGCAGAGGAAGGCAAACAACCCCCGGGGAGAAGTGCCAGTCTGCCCCGGGGGAAAATTCCTTCCCGACCCCGAGCTGGCCATCGGCTTATTCCCTGAGCACGGGGAGCAAGACCTGCCTCCTCGTCCCACAGCCCGCTCATGCCTCCCAGGAGATGCGCAACCCCTCTTCTCCCTCAACCTGGAGCCATCTCTGGGCCTTCCCAGAGTGCCCAAATGCCCCCAGCCCCATCCACCTTGGGGGCAAGAATCCTTCTCACGCCTGGCAGGACACCACTGGCTGCTCCCCAGCACTGGGAGCCCTGGCGACATCTCTGCATCCCATTCCTTACGGCTGCTGCCGCTGGCTCTGCAGGGGATGAGGATGGCGAGCTCTGCAGTGCTCCTCAAGAAGGCATTCCCTTGCTCTGGCCACTGCTCTCCAGCTGAAAAGGATTTCCGTCCAGCAGATGCACTGTGAAGGTGGCCCTGCCAGCAGCTGGCCTTGCAGTGGAGAACTTCCAGCAGCCTGGTCCAGCCTCCGGTCTTCCTCCCTCAGCCCCCTCCAAGTCATTCTGCCGGCTCCTCAAGGACTTCCTCTCGCATGTCTTCAGGCTGCCCCCGGGCCAGCTCTGGCAACAGGGCACGGGAGGATCCTCCCTTTGATCCTGCCCCGGGGCACTGTGACTGCTGCATTGCCGGGTGGTGGCATTGTGCCACGGGGGTGAGCGGGCCCCCCACGCGCAGCCCCACCCGCCGCCCCTCCTCCCAGCATTCTTCGGAGGGAGGAAGGCCTCTGGGCTGCTGGCCCCGAGGCAGTGCCTGTGCCCAGGGGGCCCCGGGGACTGGCCCTGCCCTTGGTGCCCATGCCCTGGGCACGGCTGCTGGGCGTCCCTGACGCGTCCTCTGCCCCTCGGCTCCCAGGGAGAGAGGCCTGCTGCCGTTCCTCTTCTCTCAGGCTGTGGCAGAAACCAAGCCTGCAGCCCAGAGAACACCCCTCTTAGCCGGCCCCTCTCTGCGCCACAGCTCACGCTCATGAGCTCACGCAGCCAGGAGGACCAGGGACTTGGTCTGGCTGGACACAAAGCCTTTCGCGGGGCTGCAAGCGGCGTGATTTCAGCCACCACTGCCTGGAGGAAAGCCAAAGCGTGGCCAGAGCCATAGGCTGGGATGGAAGGGGCCGAGAGACCGCCACGGAAACATACCACAGGCTTTGAAAAACAAGGGAGCTCAGGTTACACTGCTGGGGTGGAAGGGCTGCTCATTTGCAGACCGAGAACGTTTGGATCCGTGCCCAAAGCACAGCCAGGCAAACGACGACTCTCCCAAACTGTCAAAACAGCCCATTGCTGCTATTGCCCTCACATGCCCTTTTCCCTCTGAAACCCAGCTGCGCACTTGGCCGTGTTTATAGGGGACACAAAACGCGCTTCAGCCACGGGGTAAAGCTTTCAGAGCTCATTGGTGACTTTCACCTTCTGAGAGTTACCTGCCTACCTCCCACAAAGTGGGAAGATGTTCAGATCTTATCGAGAAGCCTGGCAAATCTCTTTTTCCTTCATGAGTCTGTATTTTCAACATGCTGGTGTGGGTGAGGAGTTGCCTGGACCCACGGCCACCCGACACTAAAAGGCAACTGCCTCTCTTGGAGAGTCCCTACGCGCCTGGAAGATAGCTGCCAAGAAGGACCGGGGATTTTGCTTTTTACACGCTCACCCAAAACCCCCCGAGAATGTCGGTGTGATGAAATTACCGAGGGCATTAGTCAAAGGAACCGTTTTTCCTTTTGCTATTATTAATTAATAAAGGAAGCCATGAAAACCACTCTTCTAGCACACCCTGGGTAAGCAGTTTGCAAAACTGGTTCAATGAGTGCAGGAAGCTGCCAGCGGATGCGTATTCAGTTAAAGAATCTCAACATGTTGACGCCAGCTCGGTGGGAAGAGACGAGAGGCCCGTGCGTGTGCCCAAACGTGGCTCTGGTGGATCAGCAGGCAGAGTGAGGCTAGGGACGAACTCCCTTGCCAGGAGTGCCCCCTGTCCAGAGGGCAGGACTGGTAGGAGAAGCTGTCCCTTGCACTCTGACACGGTACGGACAACCTTGCTCCTCACCTCCCCAAGCCCATCATGGCTCTCATCGGCCACCTGGCACTTGCATCCCTTTTCCTTACATCAGACTTCTCCTCCGCAGTCTGCAGCTGGATGGTACAGCTCCTTTGTGCCAGCTCCCACCTGCTTTCCCTAGAGACCTGGGTGCACAAAGAGGGATTTCTCTTATTTTTGAACAAGCAAAATAGGACTGCTAAGATTCACCACTGAAATAAAACACCCCCCTCAACTGTATGCCAAGTACAAGCTGCCACCAATGAGGTTCACCTTCCACAAGGCGTAATCATGCCAGAAATGTTTGAGACGGAAGGGAAATGGTAAAATAAAGACAATTCAAGAGTTGGCTAAGGACAGAATTAGACAGACCACTGAAAGACAGGCAAGCTTTTAACTCCCTGAAGCTCAAAGCATCTCCGGGATAGTTGAGACGTGTCTGAATTATCAAAGAGTAAGGGGAAGGAAAAATCTAGGGAGCAATTGCAAGCGTTTCTGTGCAGATAGGCTGCTGGCAAGGGGACTTCAGACGTAGTCCATTTAGTTAGGACAGGTGGAAATATTTGAAAGATGAGGGAGATGAAATGCACAGCTGAGTAGAGAGAGGACTGACAAGGCAAACATAGAGGAAGGTCAATAGTTCTCCTCTTGCTATTCATGGACATCCTGAAAACTCCTCATTTTGATCTCAGGGGAAAACACTGATGTTTTATTGAAAGTGTTCAATTGTTTCAGCTGATGACGTCGTGCTCATCAACGTTAAAGGCGTGTAAAAATTCCTGAGGTTTTCAGGCAGCGCTCCACTGGTCTGAGCGTAGGTATGCAGGGCTACGTGGAGAGGAGCCAGTGTCTCTGCAGCCCATGCCTGGGACTGGCAGCTGTCACAGAGGACCTGCTGGGGACGAGAGCCCCTCGGAAGCTGCAGCTGGAGCCTGGGCAGAGGGTCCCAGGGCACCTGCACCGGCATCATGCACCCATGTCCCTGTGACTGCCTCCCACCCCAATTTTAACTTGACTTGCTTTTGCAAAAAAAGGCAGTACACAAAAGCCCCCCAGAGATCACTATATGAAAACAGGACAAAACAAGGCATGGAGGATAACAACATCAACAATGTTTGAAGCTTAAAGTTGCAACAGGACATTTCCTTCACTTTCCTTCTTTCGTTCTATTTCTCTGTTGCTTCATTTTTTCAAAAAAATTCTCCACATTTCCAACCTCCTGAGGCCTACAGCATTAAGAAAGATAATTTTTGTGTCTTGCACAGAGCCCAGGGCCCCAAAAACCTCCCTGCCCTGCACTGTCCGTGCCACCTCTAACTCTTGGCACAGAGCGAGTCATGCTTGGAGGTACTGACCTCTCTTGCCTGGTGGAGGAAAGCAGGGTACAAAGCTTCAGCAAAATGGCCTCTTTCTGGATGGCCAAATGTGGATTCTTCTCATCGAATATGTGCTATCTGTCTTTCTGTGTAAGCGTATGGAAAACCCCGTATTTACGTATAGGTCAACGTATAGACAAATGCGTATGTGTGTCCAGTTACTCAGCAAAATACATTTCCTAGCAGCACTCTCAAGGGAGAATCTTTGTTGTGAGGAAGTACTGTATTTCTAGTGGCTTTGTTGCTCCGTCCCCTGCCCCCCTGGGCACTAGGAGCACGGTTCCCTCAGCTGCCTGCCTTGTGCTCACAACACATTCAGAGGAGGCCGCCTGGGTGCCCTCCCCATGCACGGCCATTTCCAGCCACCGCTGAGCTTGGCCTTTGCTGGCTCCGTCCCTGCACCCACAGGCCAGGGGTCCATCTGCCTCCTGGGCAGCCTCTTCCCCCTTCAGCCTCCCTGACCTTCCTTCTGCAGTGTCGCCTCTTAGGTCGCAGGGGTCCCTGTTCATCCACGCTGACCTCTTGCCAGGCCCTGCTCGACTCCCTGAGCATCCGACTGCCTTCTTCCTGGGCTTTAAGGACGTTGTCCCTGAAGACCCGGGAGGGACTCACAGCCCCTTTTGTCCTCCAAGCAGATCCTCAGCTAACTGAAATCAGCTCTCCTGCACTCCTGCACTGTCATTCTGCTAGTTGTCCTACTTCTCCACCGTCTCGTGCTCATTGCAGCCATGGCTGCCCTCACCCTTCACATCCCTATCCAGATCCAGCTGTCAGTAAGTGAGACCAGCCCTAGCGAGCTCATCTAGTGTCTGCGTCAAAATGTTGTCTTCCACACCCTCCAGGAATCTCCTGGCTTGCTGGTGCCCAGCGCTGTTGCCCTCCCAGCAGACTGTGGAGTGGTTGAAGTTGCTGTGTCCACGAGGACCTGGGGCCATGAGGCTTCCTCCAAGGCAAGGCTCTGTGCACGCCAGCCTCCCCTTTGCACAGAGCTCACCTCCACCTCCTCGCCCGCCTACCTGCCTTCCTGAGGAGCCCTCGCTGTCCATGGCCGCCCTCCCACCCTTCGAGCTGTGCCAGCAGGGCTCTGCAGTCCCCGTGGGGGAGCACATTGCTGCCTGCCCAGCAGAAAGGAGAGCACTGGGGAAGGGAGAGGAGAGGCAGGGAAAGGGGAAGGGTTGTGGGAGGCTGGCTGGGAGGTTACTGCTGTTGCAGAAGAGGACAATGCAAGGAGAAGCCTCGTAGCTGGGAGGTGGATTTTGATGTCCCTTCTTTGGAAAGAGCCCAACTGGGCCGGTGCTGAGGCAGGCGCAGTGATGTCGCCTGGAGCGTTGGAAAACCCGCCCAGCAGTGCTGAGAGCTTGGGAGAGGGGAGATGTAGAGGAAGGTGGAGATGACATGCGTGGCTGGGAGGTGGGTTATGATGCCATTTCTATTGCAGCAACATGACTGACTTGCGGCAGGCAGGCAGAGACTGTGACATCATCAAGGGCATCACAAACCCCAGAGTGACACAGCTGACAGCTCAGGCAGCGGGAACGGCTAGTAGAGGTAGGCAAAGCCCAACACGGTTGGGCTGTTGCTTGTGAGGTCACCTCATGACAGCAATGTGATAGGCCAGGAGCAGGCAGGTGTCATGAGGTCATCAAGGAGAGCAGATGGGAAGGCTGCAGAGAGATGAGTGGGCCCCCGGCGAGGCCCTGCCCTGGGCTGAAGCCACCTGTACGTGACATGGGAACCTACGGGAGGTGGCATGAGAACATGCAGGATGTGACAGAGAAGAGTGGGAGAAGGGGCCAGAAGCATGGGCAGCACCGTGTGTCCCAGCTGGGTGTCGCAGGCGGCTGCAGACGTGAGAAGTGGCCAAACTACACAGAGGGGTGAGCACTGGGGACCTTGTGGGCAGTCAAGTCTTGCCAGGCCATCAGTGATGCCTTGGATGCCATGGCATCAGTGATGCCGGAGGAGCTAGGCGATGGTATCCAAGCTGTGAAATTAGGTACAAAATGGAGAGAGGCTGAGACCGTTGGGGGAAAAGTTATTGCTGAGGGTGGCAATGAATTGGGGAGGAGAATGGGGCAGAGAAAGGGAGGGATGGAGGTGAAAGGTGGAAGAAGCAGCCTGTGGAAGAGGGGTCCGGAGGGGGATTGAAGGGGCCAGGTGCCCGTGGGGAGGGGCTGGTCAGTGCTGGCTGGCACAGCCAAACCCCGTGCCTGATCGCCGTGGTCTGTCCTGCTTATTGTACTGGTTTCTGTTGGGGTAGAGGTATCTTCACAGGAGTTTGTATGGTGCTGTATTTTGCATTTGTGCTGAGAACCGTGTTGATAACAGGGATGTTTTTGTTATTGCTGAGCAGTGCTTGCACAGTGCCGAGGCCTTTTCTGCTTCTCACGCTGCCCCGCCAGCCAGTAGGCTGGGGGTGCACAAGAAGTTGGTAGGGGACGCAGCTGGGACAGCTGATGCCAAGCGACCCAAGGGATATTCCAGACCATAGGACATTGTGCTCAGCAATAGAGGCTGGGGGAAGAAGAAGGAAGCGGGGATGTTTGGAGTGATGGCATTTGTCTTCCCAAGTAACCGTGATGAGTGATGAAGCCCTGCTTTCCTTTAAATGGCTAAATACCTGCCTGCTGGTGGGAGGCAGTGAATGAATCCCTCATTTTGCTTTGCTTGTGTGCACGGCTTTTGCTTTACCTATTAAGCTATCTTCATCTCAACCCGTGAGTTGTCTCACTTTTACCTTTCCTGGTCTCGCTAGTGTGTGTGTGTGTGTGCGCGCGCGCGCGCGTGCGTGCGTGTGTGTGTGTTTGGGCGTACATGCTTTGCTGGTCAAGTGGGGCTAGCGAGGAGGAGGAGGAGGAGGCCACCAGGATCTGGAGAGTTGGAACTACCAAGTGGGTAATATCTCTGAGTGTGGGCACACCCAAAGGCCAGGCCCACAGTGGGGGACCATGGGGCTGTGTGAGCCCGCGGTTAAGTTCTGCCGGGAACGTAGAGAGCACTCATGCAACCTTCCCACCAGATCAGCCTGAGAGGGGGACCAGGATGGGGCCAGTTGTGTTGCTCATGGCTGTGTAAGTGCTGCCGTTGGTGTGGTGGCTGTAAAGGTGCTGTTGCCTGTTGGGGCTGGTCTGTGTAGGGTTGGCTGTGTCCATCTTTGTTTCCTTGCAGACACCTGGATTTTGCCCCTTCCCTTTGGGTGACTCCATCTTGGGCGATCTCTCCCTTTGTAGGGCTGCAGTCACCGCCCACCCCAGGCACACACTCTCCCTAGAGAAGCCACGGGCTCTCCAGGCAGCTCCAGATTCCCCTCCTGGAGGATGTCTTCTTCCCTGTCACACGTGGGACAGCCCTGGCTATGTACTTTGTTGACTATTCATCATCTCCACTGTCACCACACACCAATGGGTGAGTGCAAATTCCAGCCCTTGGTCTCTAACAGCTACCAATGTGACAATGAGCTTTTATCTCCCAGTTCCAAGGAGAAGGCGGCCCTTCTGGGGTGAAATTCCTTGTGTCTGATGTTGCCATTAGCTTTGGGAGAAGACGCAACCTTCAGTTAGTGCACTAGGGAGATCCCGTTTACATCCCATTACAGAGGTGCTCGGAGAGTGTAAGCTCTGTCCCATAAAGACACACTTTTCTATCAGATCCAGGTGAGACAGAGAAGGTTCATTAATCAGTAGGATTAATAATAGCCATAAAGATAATGATAACAAAAATGCTAAACCAGAAAACAAGACAGGCCTGCAATGGGATACCCTGTGAATCGTTTGTGAACAGTGATAGAAAACTTATCACTGTTGAAAGTCATCCATGAAAACACGTTCCTAAAGGCCTCCCGGAGCTCCTGGTTCCCCATGCTGTAGATGAGGGGGGTTCAATGCTGGAGGCACCACCCCATACAGAATTGAAAGAAAGCATCTGAGTTGGGTACTACCAACTTAAGAGCTTAACGCGAGTGTTGCGTCAAGAGAGGCTTTGGAAGGTACTCAATTTATCGTTATAAGTCCGGTCGCGTTCAGTACACTGAACTATCACGATTATGGATTCACAAATAACGTAGGCACCTTTCGTCTAGTCGTGCTGCATGAACTGTCACGGCCACACTTCAAGTGTCTGGTCGCGTTCAATGACCACTATCACGGCTAGACCAATAAATCAAAGCAATTTATTAAAGCAACAGACACACAGGTTCTTTGGATTACCGGTGATAAATTCACTGACTGCAAGGCACATACAAATGCCAAAGTTTAAAATAACACAGATGCATCAAAAGACATAAAAGTGACTCTGTAGAGGTTTCTAAGTTTCCCGGGGAGGCACTTGGTATAACCAAGTGTTAGATTCTTACCCAAAGGCGTCCCGATGGGGGGGGAAGAGAGGCTCAGCCCGTCGACTGATCCCAGAGGTCAGAGTAGTACACGATGGTATCTTCCCCAACATCTCCTCTCTCTTAGGCCAATTTATAGTATTTTTACACATCAGGTGGAGCTTGAGGGACTCTAGTCATACATACTTTTGTTACGATTGGTGTAAAACTTTCTCGCTTCGTTTTAAAGGTACAGGCTCATCAAAATTCAGAGCGCAGGCTCAGTGAGGGGGGGTCTTACCTTGGAGGCGGGTAGGTTTTTGAGATGGGAGTGTGTTCTAGTATTATAATGATATTATAATGAGTAAAGTTTACTAAAGGACAGCATTTTCGTCAACATCATGATAGTTTGCTGACTCAGGGTATCACTTATGCAGCTTATCGGGGCCACGATGCCCCTCCGAGTTCCCTTATCACAGGGCTTGGCCGTGATGTCTCCACACCACTCCACCCCCTGGGCAGCTCCTCTCAGAATCAGCACACCAGGCTCCCCTGGGTTGCGACATCCAAGGTTACAGGCTTAGGAACTTCCTGTGGGATAGATTCCTTGCATCCAGCTGCATTCCATCCAGAAAGCTTCTTCAATGCTGTGCCTTTCTTGTAATCGTAAATCTAAGTCTGATGTCTTAAGTCACCTCCAGCAATCACTCCACAGCGAGGGAGGTGCAGGGGTCTCAGAGCTTCCAGGTTCCTGCTGAAGATTTAAGGGCTCGGAGGCAGGAGCAGAAGAGAACACTTTTCATCTAGCATGGCCTTTAGATCATGTCACCTGTGAAGGCTCTGCTCCCCACCTTTCCAGTCATCGTCACCCAGAAACCTCACCTGCTTTTCCTTCCTCTCCTCCCAAAAAAACCTGACCAAGTGACGGCAAGAAAGGAAGCGGAAAGGCCCTAGGCCTCCGTGAATCAGCTGGGGTCTGGCACTTGGCGGGCATTCGATGAATGCCATTTCATTGCACACCCACCCCATCAAGAATCAAGCTGCGAAGTGAGTCTGCAAGTCCAAATCAACAAGGTCCATGGGCAGGCAAGGCTGTGTCTCTGGCTGTGTCTGGAGACCAGTACACCTAGAGCAATAGATGATGAAGCTGGGGCTGAAACTCAGGCCTGGGCTTACGTGGTCTCCTGGGCCCATGGAACAGAGCTGTGAGTGGCCCCAGGTGATGCTGGTCACGGACTTGGAGGCCTATGGATGCTCTCAGGGCCCTGACACTGCACCCATGGGATGCCACCTGCCAGTGCCCTCCTTAGGCCAAATTCTGCTTCCCTCATGTGCTCTGCTCCTCTCCCTCGCCGTGTCCCTGGGGATCCATGAGAGCACAGTTTCATGGTCACTGCAGCCAAGGCTGACACTGCTCTTCACGTCCCTGAGCATCTTGTCCTCTTCTGGGAGTACCAGGTCCAGGTGAGCATCAGACCGGGTGGCCCCTTTGGCAGCTGCGCTAAGAACTTTTCCACAAACACCTCAGGAAACCTCCTGGACTCTTTGCATCCTGCTGTCTCACTTGACCAGTGAATACCGGGGAGAGCGAGTCCCCTAGAAGAGCCCGCTTCTGTGATCCACAGATTTCCTCAGGTCATTTAAAAAAGCCATTGCTCCTTCCTCGCCCTGACTGCATGACCTGTAACTGTGTCCTGGATCAGGCTGGGCTGGAGTTAATTCTCTTCACAGCAGACCATAGGGTGTTCTGCTTTGCATATGTTACTGCACCAGCACTGATGACACGCCAGTGTTTTGGCTGCTGCTGAACAGTGCTTGCAGAGCACGAGGGCTTTCTCTTTCCCGCGCTCTGCCACCACAGAAAGTAATCTGGGGGTAGGCAAGAAGTTGGCAAGGGTATCAGGAACAGTGTGGCCAGCAGGAGCAGGGAGGTGATTGTCCCCCTGTACTCGGCGCTGGTGAGGCCGCACCTGGAAGACTGTGTCCAGTTCTGGGCCCCTCAGTACAAGGAGGGCGTTGAGGTGCTGGAGCGTGTCCAGAGAAGGGCAACGAAGCTGCGGAAGGGTCTGGAGCACAGGCCTTACGAGGAGCGGCTGAGGGAGCTGGGGTTGTTTAGCCTAGAGGAGAGGAGGCTGAGGGGAGACCTTATCGCTCTCTACAGCCACCTGGAAGGAGGGTGCAGTGAGGTGGGTGTGGGTCTCTTCTCCCAAGTAGTTAGCGATAGGACGAGAGGAAATGGGCGCAAGCTGCATCAGGGGAGGTTTAGATTGGATATTAGGAGAAATTTCTTCACGGAGAGGGTGATCAAGCATTGGAACAGGCTGCCCAGAGAGGTGGCGGAGTCACCATCCCTGGAGGTGTTCAAAAAACGGGTAGACGTGGCACTCTGGGACATGATTTAGTGGGCATGGGGGTGTTGGGTTGATGGTTGGGCGGATAATCTTAGAGATCCTTTCCAACCTTAATGATTCCCAGTTTTTACTTTCATTAAAAAGTAATCCAGCCACCAAGGAAACATGAAATTATTACTCTACCCTGAACTGGTTAGGTTAATGGTTGGACTGGATGATCTTAAAGGTCTTTTACAAGCTAAACGGTTCTATGATTCTATCACATCATAAGCACCTGCACTGGCCAGGTGTCCATTCATTCCCAGTCACCCACTTAGACACCAGTGACATCACAAGCACCTGCAGAAGGCAAGATCCTGCTCCTGCTCTGCCAACTACTCAGACACCTGTGACATCCTAATGAGCTGCACAAGGAACGTTCCTGCTCCTGCCATATCACCTACACAGCTACATGTGACATCACGAGCACCTGTGCAAGGCAGGGACCTGCTGCTCTCCTACTAGCTACAGAGCCACCAATGACATCACAAGGAGATGCACATGCCAGGAGCCACCTCTGGACCTACACCCTACTTGGCATCATGTGACATCACAAGCACCTGCACAAGCCAGGGACCTGCTCCTCTCCTAATACCTACAGAGCCACCAGTGACATCACAAGCAGCTGCACAAGCCGCGACCCTGCCCCAGTCCCATCCCATATAAAGGCACAGATGACATCACAAGCGCAGGCACAAGCCAGGCGCCTC
>NW_027461453.1:0-5000 GCF_030463565.1 Pelecanus crispus | reverse complement strand
ATTCCCCTGGTCCGCACCAGTTCTAAGCGGGCTGCTAGGCGCCAGCCGAGGCGGGGCGCCGGCCCGGGGACCTCCCCGGGGACCCTCCCCTGCGGAACCGCGCGCCGATGCCGGCCACGGCCGCACGCGCAACGCGGGAACCCTCCGGCCCCCCGCCGCTGGGTGCGGACCGAAAGGGCCGGGGGGCGGTGGTGCGCGGCAACGGCGGCGGCCGCCGCTGGGGCGCCGGGCGGGAGCGGCGGTGGTTGGAGTGGGGGGGGGGCAGGCGGCGCCCGCCGCAGCTGGGGCGATCCACGGGGTCTTCTTTCCCCGCTGATTCTGCCAAGCCCGTTCCCTTGGCTGTGGTTTCGCTGGATAGCAGGTAGGGACAGTGGGAATATCCTTCATCCATTCATGCGTGTCACTAATTAGATGACGAGGCATTTGGCTATTTAACAAACACACATAAATTATACATGTTCCTTTTCCGGGTTAAGTATAGGTGGCCCGTCCACCTGGGTCAAATTTGGTAGTAATTGTCAATAGGGGAGAATTTGGATGTAACGCATCATGTCTCCGACCCCGTACATCCCTACATAATATAATCACCCTACCTAAAAATCAGCCTTCGACACAAGCTTTTGTTCTCCTAACAAAGGGGGTCCGGCTCTCGCCCTAAGGTACAATAACAGTCAATTTTTATTAACAGTCAGTAATAATAATAAGTTACAATTCAGTACGATTTTAAGTTCTTACAATTGTACGCGATCTACTAACAGGCGTGTGTACAATATCTACCGATGAGAATAAGGCCCGATTCGATAGTCTCCGGGCCATCTTCTCTTGTCGGGAAGAAGAGAGCCCAAGGTCCTTCAATAACTCGTGGTTGCCTGTATGCCATTTTCCACGTGCGCCAAGCGGAAAACCCATAAATTTGATGTTGTTAATGTTTGTAATTTCTTGCACTTGTTCCCTTAGCTGTTGCTATTTCTTAATTTTTTCTGCTGCTGCGTCCGCCAAAGATGTTTCCTTATTTTCGTATCTTATCATAACGTCCACTACTATTGCCTGGTCTTCTTTCACAAAGACCAGGTCTGGTTTGTATAATTCGTTCTGGGCGTCCCTCAGCAGCGGCTCCTGGAATACTACCCAATCCTTCTTCTTTGCCTCTTCCATTAACAGTTCACAAACGATGTTATGTCTTTTTATTCTCGCCTCCTGTACTGCAGGGCAGTATCAAATAATATGGGAACATGTTTTGTTTTCGGCCTGGCAATGACGGCAAGCTTTGATAGATGTATCTCGTCTCCCCCGTGCCAGAAATTCCCTTGTGGGGTAGACGTTAGCTCGCAGTTGTGAAGCGGTAAGGAGTTTCCTGTGGGGAATGCCCCTGTAAAATTCTAGCCAGTTGTTACTGATCTTATCCTTCTCAAAGTTGGAAATACCACGGCCCTGGGATACCAACTTGGTCCAATTTAAAAATTCTTGTTTTCTCCAGTGACAGGGCCTCGGAAAGATAGTTTTAGGAGCGGACATCTCCCATTCCGAGATTGGTTCCTCTCCGCCTACTTCCGTCGATATCGCCATCAGCGTTCTTGGGTCCCGGATAGATGGTATTTTTTTCTTTATCCCCACCAGCTGTAATCCATAATCTTACAAACTCTTTTTCAATACCCTCATGTCTCATTACTGTTTTAATTATCTCATCTGAAGACTGCACAAGCCTGTGCAGTCTCCGGGCTTGCGTACTGGGAATCAAGCCCGTTAATCTGGTGATACCAAGCCCTCCCTCCTTAGTGCTGGAATATAGGATGGCATCGCAAGTACTGGGGGGAAGATGTAACCGCTCCTTGGCGGCAGTTCGAATTGCCAACTCAAGGGTTTCTAAGTATGCGACTTTCACATCCGCATGGTCTGCTAAGTAGATCAAGCGTGGAATAGCGTACCCCTTCAAGATGTCAGCCTTCTGAAACGGTTCTAATTTAGCCCTCCCATTCCGTTGTAACCAATCGTTAACTTTTTCTTGGAGTTCAGGCTTTGATCTTCCTACCCACGGGCCGATGCGTAGACCCAGGTATTTTTCAGAACTTCCAGGTTCAATCATATTCAGGGGGGCACCATTAATTGCCCATGAAGGACAGTCCTTGATCATATACGCATCCTTTGTTGGCTGGATGTAAAAGCCATGACATTTCTCCCCCTGTGTTTTGAGTCCGGTTAGATCACAAAAGACCTCTAAAATCTCAATATTCTTTTGCATTCCGTCCCGTGATCCACTTAACACCACCAAATCATCCGCAAAGGCCATAGGTGTTATTTTTCGCGAACAGTGTTGGAACCCATAACCCTCCTCCTCTAACTTGCACAGCAGAGGGTCCACGGATAAGTTAAATAGTAACAGATGGGCTCCACCCGAGAGTACTGAGGGAGCTGGCAGAGGAGCTTGCCAAGCCACTTTCCATCATCTATCAGCAGTCCTGGTTAACAGGGGAGGTCCCTGATGACTGGAGGCTTGCCAACGTGACGCCCATCTACAAGAAGGGCCGGAAGGAGGACCCGGGGAACTACAGGCCTGTCAGCCTGACCTCGGTGCCGGGAAAGATTATGGAGAGGTTCATCTTGAGTGAACTCAACAGGCAAGTGCAGGTCAACCAGGGGATCAGGCCCAGCCAGCATGGGTTCATGAAAGGCAGGTCCTGCTTGACCAACCTGATCTCCTTTTATGACCTGGTGACCCGCTTGGTCGATGATGGAAAGGCTGTGGATGTCATTTACGTGGACTTTAGCAAAGCTTTTGACACCGTCCCCCACAATATTCTCCTTGGGAAGCTGGCAGCTCGTGGCTTGGATGGGCGTAGTCTTCGCTGGGTAAAAAACCGGTTGGGTGGCCGAGCCCAGAGAGTAGTGGTGAATGGAGTTAAGTCCAGTTGGCAGCCGGTCACGAGTGGTGTTCCCCAGGGCTCTGTTTTGGGGCCAGCCTTGTTTAATATCTTTATCGATGATCTGGATGAGGGGATTGAGTGCACCCTCAGTAAGTTTGCAGACGACACCAAACTGGGTGGGCGTGTCAGTCTGTTGGAGGGTAGGATGGCCCTGCAGAGGGACCTGGACAGGCTGGACCGATGGGCTGAGGCGAACTGTATGAGGTTTAACAAGGCCAAGTGTCGGGTCCTGCACTTCGGGCACAACAACCCCATGCAGCGCTACAGGCTTGGGGAAGAGTGGCTGGGAAGCTGCCTGGCCGAAAAGGACCTGGGGGTGTTGGTAGACAGCCGGCTGAACATGAGCCAGCAGTGTGTCCAGGTGGCCAAGAAGGCCAACAGCAGCCTGGCTTGTATCAGGAATAGTGTGGCCAGCAGGAGCAGGGAGGTGATTGTCCCCCTGTACTCGGCGCTGGTGAGGCCGCACCTGGAAGACTGTCCAGTTCTGGGCCCCTCAGTACAAGGAGGGCGTTGAGGTGCTGGAGCGTGTCCAGAGAAGGGCAACGAAGCTGCGGAAGGGTCTGGAGCACAGGCCTTACGAGGAGCGGCTGAGGGAGCTGGGGTTGTTTAGCCTAGAGGAGAGGAGGCTGAGGGGAGACCTTATCGCTCTCTACAGCTACCTGAAAGGAGGTTGTAGTGAGGTGGGTGTGGGTCTCTTCTCCCAAGTAGTTAGCGATAGGACGAGAGGAAATGGGCTTAAGCTGCGCCAGGGGAGGTTTAGGTTGGAAATTAGGAAAAATTTCTTTACGGAGAGGGTGGTCAAGCATTGGAACAGGCTGCCCAGAGAGGTGGTGGAGTCACCATCCCTGGAAGTGTTCAAAAAACGGGCAGATGTGGCACTTTGGGACATGGTTTAGTCTAGTCTACCCTTGATTGGCTTAGAGTAGACTTGGTAGTGTAGGTTAATGGTTGGACTGGATGATCTTAAAGGTCTTTTCCAACCTAAACGATTCTATGATTCTGTGATTCTAACGGGGACATTGGATCACCTTGCTTTACACCAGTATGGATCCCAATAGGATCCGACTGCTCGTTTTTCAAGTCAATACGAGTGGTAATATTGTGATACAGATTACTAATTAGGGCGATAATATGATCGTCAACGCCCTTTTGCTTAAGAGCCGATACGATGTGTGAGTGGCTCACAGTGTCGAAGGCCTTCGCCAAGGCAATAAAGACCACACCCAGAGGTCGATGTTCCTTCTTGGCGTAGCGAATTAAGAGTTGTAGGAGCTTTAGATTTTCCGAACAGCCCGATGACTTTATAAATCCCCGTTGTCTTGGGTTGGTTGGGCATGCCTTCGTCAACCTTGCCGTTAAAATTCTTGAGAACAGCCTCATAATGGCTGAGCCGATGGTAATTGGTCGCCAATTATTGATGTCGCCTTGGCGCTTAGGTAAGGGTGACTTAGATATTAATACAGTCCGACATTCCTTCGCCACGTCCGGTATCTTCCCAGTGACCAGCCATAGATTGAGGAGTTCCATTATTTTGGTATAGTGGGGATCAATTTTAATACGATCCCTCAAACTAAACCCATCGGGTCCTGGTGCCGCGTTCTTACTCATCTCTCTGATGTTTTTCGAGATTTCCTTTGCCGTGATCATGGCTTCAAACGCCGAGTTGTCCGCCGGACCGAAGGTCTTGAATGCACCCAGACCCTTGAATGTTCCCGGCGATTCCCGTCTCGACTTGAACGCCGCGTGCACTTCATCAAGTGGGATACCGCACCGCAGGGATTCCACATCATCCAGGATAATACCGTCAAGTTTCCTTCTATCCAGACGGAACAGCCGCTGGAAGCGTAGGAATTGCCCCCGCTTCTTGGCCCTCTTCTTCATCCACTCTTTAGGTGGTTCCAAAGGAGTAGCATTACGGGCTGCTCGGTGCTTCCCACCTTGGTCCTCTTTCAACCCGGTGGACTTCGTAAACAGGCATGCATAACATCTCTTAATCGCCTCATCAGTTAGAATTGATGGATCTACCGAGCCCTCGAGCACTTTTTCAAACATGTCCTGAAGAATGGGCAGTTTATCCGA
>NW_027461452.1:15000-25496 GCF_030463565.1 Pelecanus crispus | reverse complement strand
TGGTTCGCCCCGCACCCTTCTTTTGTGCCCGCGCGCGCGCGCGGCCTACCTGCCGGCCCGCCGTCGGCCTGGGCCGTGAACCCGGTACCTGATCGGGTGCCTCCCGGCGCAGGCCGCGTCGGGCGGTCGCCGGGCCGCCGTCCCTGCGGGGGCCCGGCCTCCCGGGGCGTCGGGCCGAGCCGCTTTCCGCCGGGGGCCGAAAGCCCCTTCCGCCTTCCGCGCCTTCTCCCGGAGGCCTGGCCGGAGCGGAGAAAAGCAGGGGCCGTCACTGGTTCGCCCCGCACCCTTCTTTCGTGCCCGCGCGCGGCCTACCTGCCGGCCCGCCGTCGGCCTGGGCCGTGAACCCGGTACCTGATCGGGTGCCTCCCGGCGCAGGCCGCGTCGGGCGGTCGCCGGGCCGCCGTCCCTGCGGGGGCCCGGCCTCCCGGGGCGTCGGGCCGAGCCGCTTTCCGCCGGGGGCCGAAAGCCCCTTCCGCCTTCCGCGCCTTCTCCCGGAGGCCTGGCCGGAGCGGAGAAAAGCAGGGGCCGTCACTGGTTCGCCCCGCACCCTTCTTTCGTGCCCGCGCGCGGCCTACCTGCCGGCCCGCCGTCGGCCTGGGCCGTGAACCCGGTACCTGATCGGGTGCCTCCCGGCGCAGGCCGCGTCGGGCGGTCGCCGGGCCGCCGTCCCTGCGGGGGCCCGGCCTCCCGGGGCGTCGGGCCGAGCCGCTTTCCGCCGGGGGCCGAAAGCCCCTTCCGCCTTCCGCGCCTTCTCCCGGAGGCCTGGCCGGAGCGGAGAAAAGCAGGGGCCGTCACTGGTTCGCCCCGCACCCTTCTTTCGTGCCCGCGCGCGGCCTACCTGCCGGCCCGCCGTCGGCCTGGGCCGTGAACCCGGTACCTGATCGGGTGCCTCCCGGCGCAGGCCGCGTCGGGCGGTCGCCGGGCCGCCGTCCCTGCGGGGGCCCGGCCTCCCGGGGCGTCGGGCCGAGCCGCTTTCCGCCGGGGGCCGAAAGCCCCTTCCGCCTTCCGCGCCTTCTCCCGGAGGCCTGGCCGGAGCGGAGAAAAGCAGGGGCCGTCACTGGTTCGCCCCGCACCCTTCTTTCGTGCCCGCGCGCGGCCTACCTGCCGGCCCGCCGTCGGCCTGGGCCGTGAACCCGGTACCTGATCGGGTGCCTCCCGGCGCAGGCCGCGTCGGGCGGTCGCCGGGCCGCCGTCCCTGCGGGGGCCCGGCCTCCCGGGGCGTCGGGCCGAGCCGCTTTCCGCCGGGGGCCGAAAGCCCCTTCCGCCTTCCGCGCCTTCTCCCGGAGGCCTGGCCGGAGCGGAGAAAAGCAGGGGCCGTCACTGGTTCGCCCCGCACCCTTCTTTCGTGCCCGCGCGCGGCCTACCTGCCGGCCCGCCGTCGGCCTGGGCCGTGAACCCGGTACCTGATCGGGTGCCTCCCGGCGCAGGCCGCGTCGGGCGGTCGCCGGGCCGCCGTCCCTGCGGGGGCCCGGCCTCCCGGGGCGTCGGGCCGAGCCGCTTTCCGCCGGGGGCCGAAAGCCCCTTCCGCCTTCCGCGCCTTCTCCCGGAGGCCTGGCCGGAGCGGAGAAAAGCAGGGGCCGTCACTGGTTCGCCCCGCACCCTTCTTTCGTGCCCGCGCGCGGCCTACCTGCCGGCCCGCCGTCGGCCTGGGCCGTGAACCCGGTACCTGATCGGGTGCCTCCCGGCGCAGGCCGCGTCGGGCGGTCGCCGGGCCGCCGTCCCTGCGGGGGCCCGGCCTCCCGGGGCGTCGGGCCGAGCCGCTTTCCGCCGGGGGCCGAAAGCCCCTTCCGCCTTCCGCGCCTTCTCCCGGAGGCCTGGCCGGAGCGGAGAAAAGCAGGGGCCGTCACTGGTTCGCCCCGCACCCTTCTTTCGTGCCCGCGCGCGGCCTACCTGCCGGCCCGCCGTCGGCCTGGGCCGTGAACCCGGTACCTGATCGGGTGCCTCCCGGCGCAGGCCGCGTCGGGCGGTCGCCGGGCCGCCGTCCCTGCGGGGGCCCGGCCTCCCGGGGCGTCGGGCCGAGCCGCTTTCCGCCGGGGGCCGAAAGCCCCTTCCGCCTTCCGCGCCTTCTCCCGGAGGCCTGGCCGGAGCGGAGAAAAGCCCGGGCCATCACTCCACTCGTTCGCGCTGGACGCTTACTTTTTTGCGCGCTCCCCCCCCCCGGCCACGTTACCCGGGAGGGGCTTACCGCCCCGAGAGGGCCTCTCAAAGGACGCGGCCGGCCTCCAAAATCTCGCAGGCTGTCGGCTGCCTGACCTAACGGGCCCTGCGGCCGCAAGCCAACTTCGCCCGAGCCTCCTCAGAGACGAGGAGCTCCCGTGGCCGACCGGCCCGAGGCCCGGGCCGCAAAGGACCGCACCCACCTGCGCGGTTCGTTCCCCCGAGGCCGCCGGGCCCGTCGTCCTCTCGGCAGCACTCACCGCTCAAACGCATCCCGCTGGCGACGCGACTGCCGACGGCCCCTTGTTACGAGTGCGGCCTGCCTCCCCGCCACCCTGGGCCGGGGCCCTGCCGCCCGGCCGCCGGAGCCAACCCTGGGGACCTGGCTCTCTGCGCAGGCCGAGGCACGCGGCTGCTGCTGCTGCTGCTTGCTGCTGCTGCTTGCTGCTGCTGCTTTCCCAGGGACGGGTGCGACCGGCAGCCGAGCCGAGCGTGTCGCCCGCAGAAAGGCATGGGCGCAGGCCAGACGTTGACAGGGCCCGGCCTGTAACAGAGAGGGCGGCGTTAGGGACAGCGTTACAAACCCTTTTCGTTTCTTCCCGCGTGCGCGCGCGCACGCAACCCGAAACGGGACCCCGGCCCGAACGCCCCGTCCCTCCCCGCCCGCCGCCGCATGCACACACCACCATCCCCACACCCCCACACCCCACCCACCCCCCCGACAGCCCCCCGGCCCGAACCCCTCGCCCGCCGCCACACGTGCACGCGCCCAGACACGCGGGCAGCCACGCCCACCCCGCCCGCCGCCGCGCACGCACACCCCGCGCTCCCCCGCCGCGCACACACACGGAGCCCGCCCCCCCCCCCCGCCGCCACGACTCGTGCAGCCCCGCCCCGCCCGCTGCCACACGCGTGTGCACACGCACACACGCAGAACCCGCACTTTCCCGCCGCCGCCCCCCCCCCCCCGCCCGCCTCGCCTGCCGCCACACGTGCGCAAAGACAGCCCCCCGCCCCAGCCCGCCGACACACCGACCCCCCCCCCCCCCCCCCCCCCGCCCCCCTGCCCCCGCCGCCTAGCCGCCGGCAGGTTTGCCGCGCCTGGAAAGGCAGGCGGGAGACTCTAGGACCCGGCGGCGTCCCTGCCGGCTCCGTGCCGGGCGGCAGAGGGGAATCCCGGCGGCGTGCTGCCGAGTCCCTACCCTGCCCTGCCCGTGCTGCTTGCTGCTGCTGCTGCTTGCTGCTGCCGCTTGGTGCTTGCGCGCTCCCCCGCCGCCCCCCCCACCCCCCCACCACGCCCGCCCGCCTCGCCTGCCGCCACACGTGCGCACAGACAGCCCCCCGCCCCAGCCCGCCAACCCGCCCCGCCGCCGCCGCCGCCGAGCCGCCGGCAGGTTTGCCGCGCCGGGAAAGGCAGGCGGGAGACTCTAAGACGCGGCGGCGGCCCTGCCGACTCCGTGCCGGGCGGCAGAGGGGAATCCCGGCGGCGTGCCGGTCTCTCACCGCGGCTGCCGAGTCCCTACCCTGCCCTGCCCGTGCTGCTGGCTGCTGCTTGCTGCTGCTTGCTGCTGCTGCTTGGTGCTTGCGCGCTGCCCCGCCGCCCCCCCCCCCCCCCCCCAACCCCGCCCGCCCGCCCGCCTCGCCTGTCGCCATATGTGCGCGCAGACAGCCCCCCCGCCCTAGCCCGCCGACACACCACCACCACCACCACCCCCCCACCCCCCCCCCCCCACACCCCCCCCCCCCCCGCCGCCTAGCCGCCGGCAGGTTTGCCGCGCCGGGAAAGGCAGGCGGGAGACTCTAGGACCCGGCGGCGTCCCTGCCGGCTCCGTGCCGGGCGGCAGAGGGGAATCCCGGCGGCGTGCCGGTCTCTCACCGCGGCTGCCGAGTCCCTACCCTGCCCTGCCCGTGCCCCGGCTCCTGCCTGCCTTTCTGCTCGCTCGCCCTGCTGCACGCCTGCCCGCCCCCGCCGCGGGTGGAAAGTGAAACGAAGGCGCGGGGGCGGGGGAAGAAAGGAAGGGGGGAAAAAATCCCCAACCGACCCGAACAGAAACCTTCTCCGATAAGAGGCGGCGCCCCCCCCCGCGCCAGGCTCCCCGCCTGCTCGCCGACCGCTCTCGCCTGCCCTTGCGCCCGCACCCCACCCCACCCCACCCCTTCCCCTTCCCCTGCCGCCGCCGCCACTGAGCGCGGGACCGTTGCTCCGGCGGGAACCACCGCCCTTTACGCGCGGGCGGGGGAGGCCGGTTGCCAGGTAACGGGGGCCGGCGCGCCTGCGCAGGGCGCGCGGCTGATCAAAAACAACCCCCCGGGGCGCCAGACAGTCTGCGCTCAGCGGGGCAGCACCCACCCGCCCCGGAACGGCAGCGCACGGAGGGAGGGGGAGCGCGCGCGTCGGGGCGGGGCGGGGGGGGTGCTGTCTGTAGGACGGCAGGCACATATTTTAACGTGCTGTGTTTCATAGGAAAAATAAAAAAGTCAAAACGAAATATAGCGATGGCAAGACAAAAAAAAACACGAACCACCACCGCCGCCCCCGCAGCCGCCGCCGCCACCCCCCCCCCCCCCCCAACCAGAAAACCAGCCTACAACGCAAAACGAACAAACAAAAGCCGGCGAGTGCCCGGCAACCGCCGGGACCTGGACCCGGCTAGGGGTGCCCGGTTCTGAAGTCTCCTTGGCGGACGCCACGGAGGCGGGGGTGCTGGGGGGGGGGGGGGGGGGGCCGCGGGAGGGGGGGGGGGGGGGGGGCGCAAGCGTGCCTGATTGAGGGTGGCAAGCGACGGCTTTTTAACAAGAAAAGCAAAACAAAAGACAAAGAAAAAAAAAAACAACAACAAAAAGAGTCTGTTACTATTTATTTTTTCTACCAAAAGCAAAAAAAAGGCATTCTGCTGCGAAAACAGTTCATTCAAACTTGCTTCCGAGTTTCCATACCAAAGGGGGGGGGGGGGAAGAAAAAAACACAGCCCCAACACCCCCCCACCCCGGCTGGGACCAACCGGGCCTCCCCGTCCAGCCGGCTCCTGGAGCAAGGAGCGACTGCCCGGTCCAGCTGGCTCCTGGAGCGGGGAGCGGCTGCCGGGTCTACCCGGCTCCGGTCCCCGGAGCGGCTGCCAGGTCTACCCGGCTCCGGTCGCGGGAGCGGCTGCCAGGTCTACCCGGCTCCGGTCCCCGAGCCGGCTGCCAGGTCTACCCGGCTCCGGTCCCGGGAGCGGCTGCCAGGTCTACCCGGCTCCGGTCCCCGAGCCGGCTGCCAGGTCAGCCCGGCTCCGGTCCCCGGAGCGGCTGCCAGGTCTACCCGGCTCCGGTCCCGGGAGCGGCTGCCAGGTCTACCCGGCTCCGGTCCCGGGAGCGGCTGCCAGGTCTACCCGGATCCGGTCCCCGGAGCGGCTGCCAGGTCTACCCGGCTCCGGTCCCGGGAGCGGCTGCCAGGTCTACCCGGCTCCGGTCCCGGGAGCGGCTGCCAGGTCTACCCGGCTCCGGTCCCCGGAGCGGCTGCCAGGTCTACCCGGCTCCGGTCCCCGAGCCGGCTGCCAGGTCTACCCGGCTCCGGTCCCGGGAGCGGCTGCCAGGTCTACCCGGCTCCGGTCCCCGGAGCGGCTGCCAGGTCTACCCGGCTCCGGTCCCCGAGCCGGCTGCCAGGTCTACCCGGCTCCGGTCCCGGGAGCGGCCGCCAGGTCTACCCGGCTCCGGTCCCCGGAGCGGCCGCCAGGTCGACCCGGCTCCGGTCCCCGGAGCGGCCGCCAGGTCGACCCGGCTCCGGTCCCCGGAGCGGCCGCCAGGTCTACCCGGCTCCGGTCCCCGGAGCGGCCGCCAGGTCTACCCGGCTCCGGTCCCGGGAGCGGCCGCCAGGTCGACCCGGCTCCGGTCCCCGGAGCGGCTGCCAGGTCTACCCGGCTCCGGTCCCGGGAGCGGCTGCCAGGTCTACCCGGCTCCGGTCCCCGGAGCGGCTGCCAGGTCTACCCGGCTCCGGTCCCCGAGCCGGCTGCCAGGTCTACCCGGCTCCGGTCCCCGGAGCGGCCGCCAGGTCTACCCGGCTCCGGTCCCGGGAGCGGCCGCCAGGTCGACCCGGCTCCGGTCCCGGGAGCGGCTGCCAGGTCTACCCGGCTCCGGTCCCCGGAGCGGCTGCCAGGTCTACCCGGCTCCGGTCCCCGAGCCGGCTGCCAGGTCTACCCGGCTCCGGTCCCCGGAGCGGCTGCCAGGTCTACCCGGCTCCGGTCCCCGAGCCGGCTGCCAGGTCTACCCGGCTCCGGTCCCGGGAGCGGCTGCCAGGTCTACCCGGCTCCGGTCCCCGGAGCGGCTGCCAGGTCTACCCGGCTCCGGTCCGCGAGCCGGCTGCCAGGTCTACCCGGCTCCGGTCCCCGGAGCGGCTGCCAGGTCTACCCGGCTCCGGTCCCCGAGCCGGCTGCCAGGTCTACCCGGCTCCGGTCCCGGGAGCGGCTGCCAGGTGTACCCGGCTCCGGTCCCGGGAGCGGCCGCCAGGTCTACCCGGCTCCGGTCCCCGGAGCGGCCGCCAGGTCTACCCGGCTCCGGTCCCCGGAGCGGCTGCCAGGTCTACCCGGCTCCGGTCCCGGGAGCGGCCGCCAGGTCGACCCGGCTCCGGTCCCGGGAGCGGCCGCCAGGTCGACCCGGCTCCGGTCCCGGGAGCGGCCGCCAGGTCTACCCGGCTCCGGTCCCGGGAGCGGCCGGCAGGTCTACCCGGCTCCGGTCCCCGGAGCGGCTGCCAGGTCTACCCGGCTCCGGTCCCGGGAGCGGCTGCCAGGTCTACCCGGCTCCGGTCCCCGGAGCGGCTGCCAGGTCTACCCGGCTCCGGTCCCCGAGCCGGCTGCCAGGTCTACCCGGCTCCGGTCCCGGGAGCGGCTGCCAGGTCTACCCGGCTCCGGTCCCCGGAGCGGCTGCCAGGTCTACCCGACTCCGGTCCCCGGAGCGGCTGCCAGGTCTACCCGGCTCCGGTCCCGGGAGCGGCTGCCAGGTCTACCCGGCTCCGGTCCCCGGAGCGGCTGCCAGGTCGACCCGGCTCCGGTCCCCGAGCCGGCTGCCAGGTCTACCCGGCTCCGGTCCCCGGAGCGGCTGCCAGGTCGACCCGGCTCCGGTCCCCGGAGCGGCTGCCAGGTCTACCCGGCTCCGGTCCCGGGAGCGGCTGCCAGGTCTACCCGGCTCCGGTCCCCGAGCCGGCTGCCAGGTCTACCCGGCTCCGGTCCCCGGAGCGGCTGCCAGGTCTACCCGGCTCCGGTCCCGGGAGCGGCTGCCAGGTCTACCCGGCTCCGGTCCCCGGAGCGGCTGCCAGGTCGACCCGGCTCCGGTCCCCGAGCCGGCTGCCAGGTCTACCCGGCTCCGGTCCCGAGAGCGGCTGCCAGGTCTACCCGGCTCCGGTCCCCGGAGCGGCTGCCAGGTCTACCCGGCTCCGGTCCCCGGAGCGGCTGCCAGGTCTACCCGGCTCCGGTCCCCGGAGCGGCTGCCAGGTCTACCCGGCTCCGGTCCCGGGAGCGGCTGCCAGGTCTACCCGGCTCCGGTCCCCGAGCCGGCTGCCAGGTCTACCCGGCTCCGGTCCCCGGAGCGGCTGCCAGGTCTACCCGGCTCCGGTCCCCGGAGCGGCTGCCAGGTCTACCCGGCTCCGGTCCCCGGAGCGGCTGCCAGGTCTACCCGGCTCCGGTCCCCGAGCCGGCTGCCAGGTCTACCCGGCTCCGGTCCCCGGAGCGGCTGCCAGGTCTACCCGGCTCCGGTCCCGGGAGCGGCTGCCAGGTCTACCCGGCTCCGGTCCCCGAGCCGGCTGCCAGGTCTACCCGGCTCCGGTCCCGAGAGCGGCTGCCAGGTCTACCCGGCTCCGGTCCCCGGAGCGGCTGCCAGGTCTACCCGGCTCCGGTCCCGGGAGCGGCTGCCAGGTCTACCCGGCTCCGGTCCCCGGAGCGGCTGCCAGGTCTACCCGGCTCCGGTCCCCGGAGCGGCTGCCAGGTCTACCCGGCTCCGGTCCCCGAGCCGGCTGCCAGGTCTACCCGGCTCCGGTCCCCGGAGCGGCTGCCAGGTCTACCCGGCTCCGGTCCCCGGAGCGGCTGCCAGGTCTACCCGGCTCCGGTCCCGGGAGCGGCTGCCAGGTCTACCCGGCTCCGGTCCCGGGAGCGGCTGCCAGGTCTACCCGGCTCCGGTCCCCGGAGCGGCTGCCAGGTCTACCCGGCTCCGGTCCCCGAGCCGGCTGCCAGGTCTACCCGGCTCCGGTCCCCGGAGCGGCTGCCAGGTCTACCCGGCTCCGGTCCCCGGAGCGGCTGCCAGGTCTACCCGGCTCCGGTCCCGGGAGCGGCTGCCAGGTCTACCCGGCTCCGGTCCCCGAGCCGGCTGCCAGGTCTACCCGGCTCCGGTCCCCGAGCCGGCTGCCAGGTCTACCCGGCTCCGGTCCCCGAGCCGGCTGCCAGGTCTACCCGGCTCCGGTCCCGAGAGCGGCTGCCAGGTCTACCCGGCTCCGGTCCCCGGAGCGGCTGCCAGGTCTACCCGGCTCCGGTCCCGGGAGCGGCTGCCAGGTCTACCCGGCTCCGGTCCCCGGAGCGGCTGCCAGGTCTACCCGGCTCCGGTCCCCGAGCCGGCTGCCAGGTCTACCCGGCTCCGGTCCCCGGAGCGGCTGCCAGGTCTACCCGGCTCCGGTCCCCGGGGCGGCTGCCAGGTCTACCCGGCTCCGGCGGGACTCAGTCTCATTTCCGAATCGGGGAGGTAGACCTGTTGTCCCAGCCGCGGGCTCGGAGCTGCCGAAGGGGTCGCTGTTTTGCGCTGCCTCCAGTTACCTCATCGTAAAGGTCGGCGACGGTTGGCGCCCCTTCCCGGTGGGCGGAGGCGCGGCTCTTGGAGCTTGCCGGGCGCAGGGACCTTCCGGTCCGTACTATGGGAGCAAAGGGTGACATGCCACATGTACTAGAGCTAACGAGCGGTTGCGAGCCCCGAGGCTCGGCCGGCGAAGTGGGGCACTCGGCGGCCGCGGTGGCGGTTCCCTCGGCGGTTCCGGCCACTTTCTGCCTACTCGGCTCAGCCGTGTCCCGGCGTTTGCCCGAGAAGATGGCCCAGGTTTTCCGAGCGGTGGGGAGTCGCGCAGAGCTGGAGCCGCCGGCAAGGCTCCTGCGTCCGTTGCCGCCTGGCGCGCGACACACAAGCCGGCTGCCGCGGGGCAGAGGCACTCGAACGCTGGAAGTCCGCGGTGGGGTTTTCCGTGCTTGCCGCGGTTTTCCGCTTCCTCGGCCCGCTGAGGAGCCCGATGATGGCGTGGGCGTAGGCGGCGGCGCCTCGTCCTCCTCCCCCGGCCGGCGCGAGCCAGACGCGGGGCGGCTCGTGGTGTCTGGCCCGCCCGTGCTTCTTCTTTCCCGGTTGTCTCCGAGGGCGGCCTCGGTGGGGAAACGTGCCATGGGTAAAAGCTGTCCCAGGACTGTGGCCGCGGGGCCTCTGCTTCCTTTCTGCTGATCGATGATGCATGGTGGGGTGCGTCGGGGAGGCTTCACGGCGGGCCGGCTGCGCCGGTGTTCAGGCCGGCGTTGCACCTCTCCGCGAGACGTTGCCCTCTCAATCGCACGCTGTCCCAGGACCCGCGGGGCCGTGGGGGGCCTCCGCTTCCTTTCTCTCTCGTCTCTTTCCTTTACCGATCGATGAGGCCTTTCGGGTCGCGTCGGAAAGGGCCCCCGGCGGGCCGGCTCTTCCGTGCTCCCCGTCATAGGGAGCCACGGCGGGGTCCGGTGTTCAGGCACGGGCAGGTCTACCTTTCCAATTCGCTTCCCGTCGCATGCGAGGTGTGTGCCACCTACCTTCCTTCTTTCCCCCGGCGTTAGGGGGGCCGTGGCGGTGCCGGCGATGCCGTGCCGTCCTACCCCCGCTCCGAGGGGGTGAGCGTTCCTTGGGCTTCTCTACCGAAACAGCTTTTGCGCGACGGCCGCGTGGCCTCGCGAGTTCTCTCAGGTGTCCTAAAACGACGCGAGGCGCGGGGGCCGGCCTCGGTCCGGGTGTCCGTGGGTGCCGGCCGCGTGCAGCGCTGGGCGGTGGGGTGTCCGAGCCTAACAAAGGTGTGGAAAAAAAAAAAAGCCGCGTTCTAGGGGAAAAAGGGCGAGTGCGGGGCCGCAAGCCCGCCCGGGTTGCGGGCCCCGAAGCGTGCCGCGGGCGGCCAGGGGGGCGTCCCCCTCCGCCGCTGCCGCCTCCGTTGTACCGGCTTTCTGTGCCACACCGCCGCCTGCTGCGGAGCGAGCCGCCCCGGCGGGGGCCTCGGTCCCGGGGTCGCGCCCGCCTCGGCGGGTCGCTGCCTCCTCTAGCACGTCCGGTGCCTCTCCCGCGGCAGGGGGGAGCCGAGTCCCTCTCCCCCCGCAGATCGTCCC
>NW_027461452.1:0-2500 GCF_030463565.1 Pelecanus crispus | reverse complement strand
GACCTGTCAGCCGCGGGCCGGGCGGGTAGACCTGTCAGCCGCGGGGCAGGCAGCAGCCCAAGTGCCCCGGCCGGGCGGGTAGACCTGTCAGCCGGGGCCCGCCGGGTAGACCTGTCAGCCGGGGCCGGGCGGGTAGACCTGTCAGCCGCGGGCGCGCCGGGTAGACCTGTCAGCCGCGGGCGCGCCGGGTAGACCTGTCAGCCGCGGGCCGGGCGGGTAGACCTGTCAGCCGCGGGCGCGCCGGGTAGACCTGTCAGCCGGGGCCGGGCGGGTAGACCTGTCAGCCGCGGGCGCGCCGGGTAGACCTGTCATCCGGGGCCGGGCGGGTAGACCTGTCAGCCGCAGCGCAGGCAGCAGCCCAAGTGCCCCGGCCGGGCGGGTAGACCTGTCAGCCGGGGCCCGCCGGGTAGACCTGTCAGCCGCGGGCGCGCCGGGTAGACCTGTCAGCCGCGGGCGCGCCGGGTAGACCTGTCAGCCGCGGGCCGGGCGGGTAGACCTGTCAGCCGCGGGCGCGCCGGGTAGACCTGTCATCCGGGGCCGGGCGGGTAGACCTGTCATCCGGGGCCGGGCGGGTAGACCTGTCAGCCGGGGCCCGCCGGGTAGACCTGTCAGCCGCGGGCGCGCCGGGTAGACCTGTCAGCCGCGGGCGCGCCGGGTAGACCTGTCAGCCGGGGCCGGGCGGGTAGACCTGTCATCCGGGGCCGGGCGGGTAGACCTGTCAGCCGCGGGCCGGGCGGGTAGACCTGTCATCCGGGGCCGGGCGGGTAGACCTGTCAGCCGCGGGCGCGCCGGGTAGACCTGTCAGCCGGGGCCCGCCGGGTAGACCTGTCCGCCGCGGCCCCGCCGGGTAGACCTGTCCGCCGCGGCCCCGCCCGTTAGACCCGTCAGCCGCGGCGCAGGCAGCAGCCCAAGTGCCCGGAGCACGGGTAGACCTGGCCTCCGTGCCCACAGCGCGGGTAGACGTGGCCTCCCTGCCCGGATCAGGGGTTTGCCTTTGTGTGGTGGAGCAGGGCTGGGGGTTTTTCCTTTTTGGGTTTTTGTTGTTTTTTGCAGGTTTGTTTTTGTTTCTGTTTTTTTTTGTTGTTGTTGTTTTGTTTGTATGTTTGTTCATTTGTGTTGGTGCCCGCGGCCTCCCCCCCCCCCCCCCCCCCCGCCGTTACTTACTTAACCGTCGGCGTATACCTCGGTTAATCAATTAGCGACAGGCGGTTAGCGTGTCTGCTACGCACTTTACCGCTGGTGGCCTCGCCGCGACGCTAAATAAATAATTACACAACTCATTATAAACTGTGATACCGTTTACGTTTTATTATTTACTATTTACCGATTAATTTCGTAACCGTTAATCGCTTACGAACGATACAGCTAATAGCGCCCCCCCGCACCGCCCCCCCCCCCCGCAGCCCCCCCCGGCGCGATTCCCGGGAGGGGCTTCCGCCCCGAGAGGGCCTCTGCAAAGGACGCGGCCGGCCTCCGAGGTCTCGCAGGCCTCCGGAGAAGGTCGGTCGGCCGCCAGGCCCAACGGGCCCTGCCGGCCGCAGGCCGACTTCGCCCGAGCCTCCTCAGAGACGAGGAGCTCCCGTGGCCGACCGGCCCGAGGCCCGGGCCGCGAAGGACCGCACCCGCCTGCGCGGTTCGTCCCCCCCCGAGGCCGCCGGGCCCGTCTTCGCGGCAGTACTCACCGCTCGAACGCATCCCGCTTGGCGACGCACGCGACCGCCGACGGCCCCCTGTTAGGAGCGCGGCCTACCTGCCGGCCCGCCGTCGGCCTGGGCCGTGAACCCGGTACCTGATCGGGTGCCTCCCGGCGCAGGCCGCGTCGGGCGGTCGCCGGGCCGCCGTCCCTGCGGGGGCCCGGCCTCCCGGGGCGTCGGGCCGAGCCGCTTTCCGCCGGGGGCCGAAAGCCCCTTCCGCCTTCCACGCCTTCTCCCGGAGGCCTGGCCGGAGCGGAGAAAAGCACGGGCCGTCACTGGTTCGCCCCGCACCCTTCTTTCGTGCGCGCGCGGCCTACCTGCCGGCCCGCCGTCGGCCTGGGCCGTGAACCCGGTACCTGATCGGGTGCCTCCCGGCGCAGGCCGCGTCGGGCGGTCGCCGGGCCGCCGTCCCTGCGGGGGCCCGGCCTCCCGGGGCGTCGGGCCGAGCCGCTTTCCGCCGGGGGCCGAAAGCCCCTTCCGCCTTCCGCGCCTTCTCCCGGAGGCCTGGCCGGAGCGGAGAAAAGCAGGGGCCGTCACTGGTTCGCCCCGCACCCTTCTTTCGTGCCCGCGCGCGCGCGCGGCCTACCTGCCGGCCCGCCGTCGGCCTGGGCCGTGAACCCGGTACCTGATCGGGTGCCTCCCGGCGCAGGCCGCGTCGGGCGGTCGCCGGGCCGCCGTCCCTGCGGGGGCCCGGCCTCCCGGGGCGTCGGGCCGAGCCGCTTTCCGCCGGGGGCCGAAAGCCCCTTCCGCCTTCCGCGCCTTCCCCCGGAGGCCTGGCCGGAGCGGAGAAAAGCAGGGGCCGTCAC